>NC_081408.1:432272773-432572773 GCF_030272615.1 Cryptomeria japonica | reverse complement strand
ACGAATCTCTAGTTTTGCCAGTACATAGGAGTCAAAACTTGCCTAAAATAGTCTACAGCGAACACAATACTAGTTATCATCATCCTGAGCATAAATAGATCAAAGCAGTGTACCCCTGCCATTTGTATTGCACGATTTGGTCGATCATCTTTCAGCTAGTTCAATCAACTACCTATCAAACTTAAGTCACTTAGATAACGTCTTACATAGGATAGATCGTTCTTGAAACCAGACCGAATCTTAGTCACTACTCTCGAATCAACCTAGATGACGTCTTACACAGGATAGATCGTTCCTGAAACCAAACTAAATCTCAGTTGTTTCTCTCAAATAATACATTAACTAAACAACTAGCTCTGAAATTGATCTTGACCTCTGCATCACAAACAGCTTTAGGTCACACTAATCCATAAAAATTCCTATTCAAACCAAGAGTTCTCGTAAGAAAGAGGCCAAAGGCAAAGGAAAAACCTTCACATATCAAGATAACCCATACTACATGAAGGACCCGCTCACTGACAAACCTTCATCATCAAGGGTACCAATTTTTGATGAATCTGAATCTCCCACTATACATGAGACGGAATACAATGACAGAAACAACCTTAGTGTTCACGAAACCGATAATGATTCCTCATCAAGTGAAGCTAAAGAAGACACAGAACCTCTAGAAAAAGAAATGTGTGACTGTCAAAAGGATAAAGACTTCTGAAAAATGATGAAAGCTATCCTAGCTCGAGAAAAGGAATACTATTTCTTAGAACTAGCAAAACAAGGTGCCAAGCTTCCTACTGGATACGATACTCAAGAACTCGTTACTAAAAAGGAAGAATCACCTATACTCATGGTACACAAACAATTACTAGCCTTACGAACTGAGATCACAGAACTAAAGAATAAGGATAAGTCCCCAAAACAATATTCTCTAGAGACAATATGCCCTTTTCCATTTGACAAAAATCTATACATGCCTCCATTTCCTTCACGAGTTGAGATCCCAAAATTTGACAAATATGATGGTACCTCAGATCCTCAAGATCGTGTCAGGGAATTTTGTGCTGCCTGTATGGAGTTCATGCACGATCAAACATATCTCATGCGTCTTTTCCCGAGGAGTTTGGGAGGACAAGCCATGGAATGGTTCTCAAGTCTACCTAAAGTAATAAAAGTGTTTGAAGAACTAATCCAACTATTCTTACAACAATACTTGTACAACATTCGACATCTTGTGACTATGATCCGAGCTTTGCAATACTAAAAAGAAAATAGGGGAGCCTTTCCTTACTTTCCTCCAACGTTGGAGAAAGATGTTCTCTAGGTATTCACGACCTATCCCAAATTTTGAGAAAATGGACATATTCGTCAACAACTTGGTCCTAGAATTGAAATACAGCATCCAAATGCAAGTACACCTGTCATTTAACAAAATGGTAGATAATGCCATTCGAATGGAAAATGTGCTCATAAAGAAGGGGGATATCTCACCTTGGAAAGAAACACAACCAGGATCTAGCACTAAAGAGAAAAACAAGTATTGGAAGTATGGCAAAGACAACAAGAAGAATTTTGTTAATGACGGAGTAGTAGACACTGTTAAAGCTAACTCAAAGCCCACGATATTCAACTTGGCTAGTGGCACACAAGTGCTCAAAGCTGTTGAAGCTGCAGCAGAAAATCCTCCAAAGAAAACAAAAGAATGGTTCAAAGAGAAGCCTTGGCTTTCCAAACCTAAGCGTGATTTCACTCCTCTTGAAGAATCATATGAATCTGCTTTCAAAACTCTGTTGGCAAACAACCTGATAACGCTACCAGATAACTCTAGACCATATGATCCAAAAATCAAACCAAAATGGTGGAAAGAAAATGAGTACTGCAACTTCCATCGGAATAAAGGTCATAACACAACCAATTGCATGAAGCTCAAACACGAGATTCAGGATCTCATAGATGTTGGTAAAATTGTTGTCGGGAATCACTCGACCAATGCTGATCACAAAGCATTTAAAGACCCTTTACCTGTTTACAAACAAGGTGATTCTTCAAAGACCAAAGGAGGTGCCAAAGTAAATTATACGTATACCAGCAATGACAACGTCATCAACATGATTGAACCTTCCCAATCAGAATATTTCAATGTGATTATAGTCCAAGATAAACCTAATGAATCGTGATATACAAGAGCTCTGACCCGTTCTCAAAAGAAAGTCACTCTCCAAGGAGCTAGTTCTTCCAACCCAGCTCAAGCAACATTGAACCCACCAGCCTCGTTAAACAAACAAAAAGAATCGACCTTGGACAAATTTAAAAGGTTAACTTCATTGTCATCTTCTGGATATAGCATTGTTGAACAGTTGAAAAGGACAAATGCTCAAATCTCGATCTTTGAGTTGCTAAAACTCTCGTCTGCTCACAAAGAGATCCTAGACAAAGCCTTGCTTACCACTAATGTTCCAAAAGATTTAGACATTGATCGGTTTCAATCCATGGTGGGTCATCTAACCTCACCTCACTATCTGACCTTCTCTGAAGAAGATGACAACTCGCTAAATCATCCACATAACCAATCATTGCATATTGAAGCCATGATCCATAAACACAGAGTCAAACGTGTTTTGATATATGGAGGTGTGGGGTTGAATATCTATACTTACAGTCTGCTTACACAACTAAGATTCCCTGAAAATGTCATTGATCTGGGCAAGAAAATAACAATTAAAGCCTATGATGAAGATTAAAGGACCTCTAAAGGTCTGGTATCATTACCAATCAGGGTGGGACCTATAGAAAGAGATGTCCTTTTTCAGGTACTTGATCTTCCTTTGTCATACAATATCTTACTGGGCAAGTCATGGATTCATAAGATGAAGGCAGTTCCATCAACATACCATCAATACTTAAAATTTCCTTATAATGGAACAGAAGTCAGTATTCTGGCTGATACAAATGTCACATGAAATGCATTAATAAAAGGTGTTGATACTTTTGTGCCTCATAATAGGGCAGCCTCTACAAGTGAAAATCTAGAAGCTCTGATGAAAGAATTGGAAAAGAAATTGAAGATTACAAATACCAGCATGGATGGCTACAAGATAGAACTGGTACTTTCATTAGTCTCTCTCCCTCCATCACCAAAATAGTTGGGCAAACCATCAGAGTCTATGAGAACACAAACTTCAACTCCGAATACCATATATGATGGTCTCTTTGTACAGTCCTCTACCTCCCTAGCGGATGAAATAGAAGAGGATGTTGTTCTTAACTGGCTCTTTAAGGAAGATAGTCAAAATGAGGAGGTACAACATTGTGAGATTTCCTCAAACCAATATGGTCTTGGCTACAAGATGATTCAACGCATGGGATATTCAGGTATTGGTCCCCTGGGTAAACATCAAGAGGGTATAACTGAACCAATTCAGCTACAAACAAAATCCACAAATGATAAGGTTGGTGTTGGCTCTTTTTTATGTTGAACAACAAAATCAACAACCAATATAATCTACAACCAAATTTTGAAAGGTAGCCAACCTCAACTATGATTTCAAAGGACTAACTGGACCAACTTAACAAGGATATTTAATCCTTCTTCTCTTCAGGCTCTGCAAGGCCTGGGTGGGTTTACCTATGATGCACTTCAAATACAGTCTAAATTCACACACAGCATCACCATTAAAGCAGAAATCTCAAACATAGCTCAACAATAAGGAAATTACTGCAAACTAGCTACATTCACATTGAGTCTCAACTACATTGGAGCTTGAGATAAGTGGGACATTGCCACAAAACAGAAAGAAAAGACATTAAATTCTGATTTGATTTTTAAAATGATGCAAAAGACCTCTAGTTGTAATGGACCGGTGCCTTAACCTGGGCATGGAGTCAAATACATAACATTATACGAGAACCTAGTTGAAAATATGGCTTACCAAAATATCCCTGCATTAATGCCTGACATTAATACATTCTATATTCATTCATAGAACCATGCATATCCAAACAATGATTCAGTTCCACAAATTCTGCTCCAAGAATTGAAATCCTTTCTGTAAAAGATTCCTAAGAACAGGAATTTCACTCCCCCTTGGAGGGGATAAACTCAAAATCCCTTGAAAATTGAATTATATTGAGACTGACAACAAATGCCTGAAGACAATTCTATGGCACTTTACACCTACCTTGCACATGTATGACCTGCAACTAAACCAATTACAATCTTATGCAAAATACCCACATACAGAACTAAAACCCTAAAAACATTATTGAACTGGAAAATTCATTGCAAATTTGGAACCTACAATTTCGGATTTCTCCCTTGGAGAAAATTTCTAAAAAACTAGAACCCTTACAATTTATAAGAATTGGGAATAAGAAGAAGAGGGAAAAAGATCAGATCTGCATAACACTCTACCAAGTGTCCCCTTTCTCTAACTGAATATTTTCCTTTCTCCTTCCCGTGGAAACTACTCTCAAAATATCTCAGATCTATTGAAACTAATTTCCATAACTGCATTCCTCATTCTGAGAGCTTTCCGGTGATATATGATACTTGTCATTTTGGGCAAAAATAACCTCTCAGGCAAATTAATTCTGAATGCACCTTTGTCATTTAAATTTTTGGATTTTCTATATAGTTGAAACAATATATTTAATTTTGATTTTTTCCCTGATTTTTGGCTTGACGCCCTGCTACATGTCAGCCTGCGATTCGTGGACGGGGTCCACTGGGTGCCACTTGGGATGACACCTCACCTTTCGCCACTTGTTTGCCTCGTCACCGCCACTAGACTGCTTGCTTGCACGCCACCTCAGCGGCACGTCAGCGGGACCCACAAGCTGGACCTCCACTTGGACCTGCCACCTGTATGCCATGTCAGCTTTTGCCATTTCGCGATGGCTAATGGGCATGCATCTTCATCTCATGAAACAGCGTCGACGGTCGGATCATCTCCAAGATGCGCAATCTTTACCATTTTGCCATTTCGCGAAGCTTATCCAGCGTGCATCTTCACTCTGCGAAATCGCGTGCACCGTTGATCTCCTCCGAACCTGCTCGCTCATTAATCTTTTGCCATTTCATGATGCTTAACTCTTGCACATCTTCCCTTCGCGAAATCGCGCGCACCATCGGATCTTCTGCAACCTGCTCACCGGTTAAGTCGCCCTTTCTTTGCGAACCTCACCTCGAGAATCATGCCTGCATGGGTGGGGTCCACCTAGTCGCCACTTGGCCTCCTTGGTCACCTCGAGAAGCGCGCCCACGTGCGTGGAGTCCACCTGGGTGCCCAACTGGCACCTTGTGTCAAAAGCACTTGAAGCTTTGACACTATGAATGAGTGTGTTCTTATATTTAAACACCACAAACTTCCATTCCCAAGTGAATGTGGGATTAATACATTTGCTTGGGACTGTGTTTTTGAAAGCTTTCTTTGAGTTTTAATGGCACCTGGTTTGCATTTGTTTGAATTCAAAATTACCTTCACCACCATGTGTTGCACAGGGAGGAGGCATTGCCTGCTGATTGCATTTTGCTTAAGGCACTGAAAACCCCTCCTTTGAAAAACCACGCAAGAGGTTAAACATTGAATTATACCTGTTGTTGCATTTGCTTGAGAGATTCTAATTGTCTTTTCATCGTTACCCCCAGGAGGACTTTGGTTTCAATCTGCCAATGTATTTGTTTCAAAAGTTTCTGCAGCTCCAAACCACGTGACATGTCCTCCTTCTAGTTCACGGCAGGGGGAAGATGATTGCAATTTGTATTTTTGTTTTAAGATTTTTTAAATAGCCTTATCCACACCACACTCCACCTTCCAGCTTGCACATAGGGAGGATGCTGACAAAAGTTTTGGATACTGAATTTAACACCCACCAATTGCATTTGCTGAGAACATTTCATGTGCCTTCCTAAGCCTTCCAACATCACGTAGAAGAGGATATTTGGTATTTGCTGGAAGTTAAAACTGCACTCTTACCTGTCATGCTACAAATCTGCATTAATTTTAAAGTTTAATGGGTTTGTTGATTGCATTTTGTTTGAAGTTTTAAATTGCACTCCTAGACATCACACACAGCAAGGAGAATACTAGGAAGGTTGTGGAATTTGGCTTTCAACCTCCCAAATTACATCTGGTTGAAAGGTTTAATGGCTTTTCATATGCCAATGCATTTGCTTTAAAACTATAAATGGTCGTCTCAACACCACGACTGCCAAGTGCATTTGCATTTTTTAATGTCTCTTCTCTGTCGTTGAAGTAAAAAAAAATGCATTACATATTCCATCTCGAGGATCAAGGATCAAGTCTACAACAGTCCATCAAGCTCTTAATAAACCAAATTGCCAAATACAATTATTGGTATTGATATGCATCACCATGAATTAAGACCATTTCGCCTTAAAATAATGCACAGGCATTTATCCAGGTCGGGCCCAAAAATGGGTCCGACTAAAAAAAAAATCGTTTTCATGCAACTGACCTTTGAAATGCCTCACGAACCTTAAACATACCTCTGGAATCGATCGGCACCATTTTCGGATCATTGAATTGAGTTTTGCAACTTTCAGGCGCCTGCACCACATTTTCACATTTAATCGCGAAGACGTAATTTTCAAACGAGTCAAAACACCTTTCTGGACCTCGTCATCTGACAGGAACGTACTCTGATATACAAACATGAACTCTACCAAGCGGTTTTTCAAGACGAATCTCGAGTGAAGAGATATTAATGGTCAAAGATGACCAGCTTTCTTTGTCAGCACTGTGGACCTGATGAAGTTAATGCGCAAGCAACTCATGATGCCTTTCTTAAAAATATCAAACGATCTCCGTAGACCCTCAAATATGAGGCATAGGTACCTTGAAGTACATATCAAATATTAGAATGCTCAGTTCAACCAAAATTCTGACTAGATACGAATAGGGAGCTCATGAAAATAGCTACTTTAACTGATGCGGCAATGAAAGTACGAAACATTGAATAAGGTGGCTCAAGAAACCCTTTTGAAAATCGATCAAACAGATTGGCAGAAGCTTGAAACTGGAAACATAGCATGTCATTTATACCAAAAATAGCCCGGAATAAACATTCTGATATGACACTCACCGAGGCAACTTTTACACTTATGCAAAACAGGGCTCCGACTAGCTGCTGAAACAGGGACTTGTCAAACCATACAAACTGCAAACAGATTGAGCTTGATAAACTGAGCAAATAAATTGCTAGACTTAAAATTTTGCACTGAGGCACACTTTTATGCATAGAATTCAATACACCTTGAATTTTAACATGACAATCAATAGGGAAAAAGTTATAGGAGCTCAAAGTAGGCTACTTGGTAAAATCTGCATATGTGCCTAAAATGCACTTTCAGCTCGCCCCTTGAAATGGGTACCTAATAAACTAATCCAAACTGAAAGTTTAAGAACACCTCATAGGCCGAATGAAAAGTTTAGGACATGCTTCCCAAGCCTTACCCTTTGAAAATCAACTGGCTCCATTTTACCCTCTCTCTAACTAGGCCATTCAAACTGACTCATTTTATGATCATTTGGAAATGCAGAGCAAAATTTTGAAATGGGCCTCTCAAATTCACTCAAATTTAATGAGTCCCAGTAGTGGCTTTGACTGGGGATGGTTGATTGCAAGATCAACACGAGAATTCAGAATCTATGGTAGAGCAAACCACCCAAAAACGGAAAACTTCTCATCTCTTCTCAAAAGCAAAGGGCTTCCTTATTCTACCCAAACAGCAAGGCACTTTATTGAAAACCACACAACTGAAGCAAAGCAATTGTACACAATATACAACTTATAAATGGCCCCAGGCCATCAAAACTAAAATCAATTCTTACCTCTATCAAACACGACTTTCATTTCCACAAACTGGAGGTAAACTAGAAGTTTCATCATTATCCGCTTGATCAATCACACTTCCATTTCTAATCAGCTGATGACATAAAACATAATCAGCAGCATATTCATAATCATAAAATCTTTGAAAACCAAACAACTGTTGAAAGGGTTGATCACTAGGTGACATAAGAGTGCCATACTCTTTACCATTCTTTCCCAGCTGAAATGAAAAGTGGCCTAACTTATTCTGAAAGTTGAAAACATTAGGCACATCTCTATTGCTAGTTTTCTCAAATGATGAACACTCTTCCACAATGATGGCTTGCAAACTAGAGAGGAAAACTTCCTCATAACATGACTGCAATTCATCTTCATGTTGATCACAAATTTTATCAGCCTCTTGCACAAGTAAAAACACATGATCATCACTTGACAATGGTTCATTCACCACTTGCAAATCAGAGAAAACTACTTCAGATCTGTCATTCTTTTTAATAGCAAGATCCATACAATGCATGTCAAAATCTGAGTTCATATCAACATACAAATCTACATTATCACACCTATCAACCATATATGCATTTTCATCTTGTCCATCACTCAAATCAAATATAGGGAAATAATCAACAGCATATGTATCATACTTCACACCCTCAAAAACATCATCAATATCATAACATGTACTGGTTGGATGTGAGAGTTTGGGCACATTTTTGGATGCATACCTCTAAAGATTAGCAGCTAAGAGTTCTGAAATTTGTTCACTACTTAGTCAACCTTCTTCTTCATTTTCATTTTCCTTGGCTTCATCCTCTGAGCTGTAAACATTGTCCCAATCTGATAAAGGTATTAAATCAGCAGTGCTCATGTCTCTATGCACATTTATTTCATCATTACAACAATTCGCATCTACATCATAGCCTTTATCATGTTGCTCATAAACTGTTGCTATATGTTGCAACATAGTTTCATACCTTTGATTGCAAATATTTTGTGGATTGAACTTAACAATACTGTCATTCATATTACTCAAATCTGAAAACTCTAAAGAGTTACAATCATAAACACAAGAACAACAATCTATATTTTCATCCTCCTCATACTAAGAACAAAATTATGTATTGTCATGCTGATCATAAGAATCATTTTCAAACCCACGGGAGATATCCCTAATCATAGATTCATCTCCATTACTTTGGTATTCACCAATTTCATTGCCAGCATCAGTATACTCAATATTATGTGCATTTTCCGATTTATTTAGCTCAATCTCATCTATCCATTCTTTAATACATGTGACATTTTCTTCTCTCAAGGTTGTAGACCAATTAACTGAGTCAGGCTCATCAAGCTCTAAGAATAACTCAATCAAAACAGACTCGTGGGGTCTAGCATCAACTGAAAACTCATTTAATGCAACTATAAATCTGTCATAGAAAACATATGATGACTCTTCCTCTTTTCTTTTTCCTACTTTCTTTCTTAAAAACAAGATAAACTTCTCCCGGATCTCTTGAAAACATATTGCAATTTCCCTATCAATTTCTTTCAGATTTGACAAAGGATTTTTAGATCTAGGAACTACATCTAGATCCATCAAGTTTACAACATTTACTGAACCATTACTATGGTGATATGTCTTTACTGTTTTACAAACTCTCTTCAAAACACATACAGTCATAAATTTTCAGAATCTTACACACTTCTCACATCACTTCTGACTGAAACTTTTTCACAACATGAAGTATGCAGATTTCTTTTCCTTTCAATGGTGACTTTTTCACCTTATAAGGAACATATTATTTCCTAAAAACTTTGAGGAATACCTAGTAAAATAACTGTTGTTGTTGTTCACTTCTTATTTCTCTTTGACTGGACCTTCAATATCAAAACTCCAAGCCTTTGTTACCTCTTTGCTGTAAATTCACCAAATCCTTTAAAATTGTTACAATAATGCACATTGGTGCAGAGGTCTTTCAAAGTCGCCACTCACTGCTGTGAGAATTTATAAAATCATTCATAGAACATGAATAGATCTGGACTTATACAAAGATAAAAGGATAACAAACTTTCAACACTTGGATGGGAATTGACTCTTATGACAAAAAGAAGACATTCATGACTTTCACACAACAAATAACCACAGATCTGAAAAATACTTTCATATTTACAACACTTTTATGACTCTTTCCTCAAATTGGATAGGCACGACTCTGAGATTCAATTCAACATGAGTTATTACAACACTTCCCCAGCAGAGTTGCCACTTTTGTTAGTCTCAAATTCTGATTCTCTCCTTTCCTCCCTGTAAGAAGATTTGATAACTTTGTTTGCATATGAAGAGGGCACAAAGAAAATAGAATTCCAGAATAACATATAACAAGGTTCTCAACAAAACCTTCTACACTTCGAACTTATCCAAAGCTTAGGTGGGTGTACCCCTTGTGAAAACTTTCACACTTTTAAATTGAGATCCACAGTAAACCAATGTTAAAAACCTATGGATTTCATCACCTCAATGGAACTGAAGCATTAAAAGAAAAACTTGTGTTCATTTTCAGTATTGATCCTCAAGAAAAATAGAAAGAATTCCATAACAAGTATCAGTGCCTTATCCAGGCCGCAGAGTCACCTAAATCAAGCAAAAGTTTTCAAAACTGAACATTCTCATACATTTCATCATCTCGGCTTCATGAACCCCATACATGCCTAACATATATATAGGTCATGTCCCATTTAACTAAAACAGTTCATCAGATTCAAAGTAGCAAATAGTCGATCTACTGACAAAAATATTTCATGCACATTTAATCCCTCTCCTGAAGAGAAAAGCCCGAAATATGTCTATAAGATTGCCTCACAATCCATGCTCATTTGAACAACCCTAAATTATCCAAATGAAACCAGCAAACTAATGAATGCACACTAGAAGACAAAGAAGATTTAGGCCTGAAACTTCGATCTGTATATTCATATTCATTTTGAAAATGTTACATAATTCACAGTAATCTCTAAGAGAACTAGAAAAAACCTAGATATATTTCAACAGAGTTTCTTTACAAATTCTTGTGATGATCTTTTCTTAAGTCCTGGTATCCATTTATATCAATATGGATGCATACAAGCTTCGGACATTCCTAAAAATAATTTGTTACAACCGCAATTTCTTTCAACAAGAAGCTACACGTCACTTTCAATCCCAGCGGCCTTTTCAGTTTGTTGCTCCACTGTAGCATCTTCTAACTGTTCTAGGACTTCCTCTTCTTACACCGCATACTTTTTGGTCCACTCTTGGAACACGTCATCAATAGGCCATCAAAAGCTAACAATCTTTTCTTTCAACTTAACTAACCTTTTCCAAGAATTTCTCACTTTCTTAACCTTTGATTCCAAGAAACTGTAATGTGATTTTATCTTTTCTATTTCCACAATTGTCTTGACAAACAGAGATGTGTCATCTGTATTGATGATTTTATTCACCCTTAGAGACAAGTTAGCTCCTAACTCATCAAGCCATACTTGTTTGTCCTTCAACTGATCTGGACTAACAAAACCCCTAGGAAACAATTCAAATTTATGCTCAATATATTCCTTCCTGTACAAATTGGCTTTTCTCTCTACACCAGCTCTTCCTTTTGATAGCCTGGTCATGCTTTTTGCTAGCTCACTTGTGGATTAAATAGTGGCATCAGATCTTGCCTCATCATAAGATGCACACATAAGTTCTAAATCCACTTCCCCAGGCATCCACTTCTCTAAAATTGGCTCCAAAGTAGCCTTGTCTTCATTCAACTCACTCAAAATATCCAAAATTCTCTTCATGTTAGTGTGCACAATGGGGGCTTCTACTATATCAGCAAAACTCAAAAGTGTGGCCTTTACCTTTTCTTCATATTTATTTGCAAACAGGGCTTGAGCCTGTTTTAACTTTTCCAAATCATGTGGAATAGTCTTAGCTGGTTGAAAACCAGAGGTCATGGGAGAGGAGAAGGGGGAAATTCAACAATAGGACTGGTGGGTGGAGGTCTTGCTAGAGAAGATTCAATCATCAGAGTAGAGGATTCGCCTCCTTGGTGTTGTCCTGCCAATTGACTCTGTAGTCTAGCAATAATACTATCCATGTTGGCTACCTCCTTTTTGGCTTCATTATAAGCCTTTAGAATTGTCTCTAGTTTCACTTGGAGATTAGCTCTCTCCTTTACTTCTTTCTCAGCCACTACCACACTGAACTTTGCAGTTTCTAGAACTGTGCTGGCAGCTTCCACCACCCCTGTATTCTGGACTCTCTTCACTATCATACCTCCTAGAAAACTGGATTCTGAGGTGTCCTTCCTTCTTCTACCCTCATCCCTTTTTAAGGACCACATGACCAAAGCAGCATTATCCTTATTGAATGTCACTCCTTCCATAGGCTTGGTTTCTTTTCTGACTGCTTCAAGTACCAAAGCATCTGCTATATCCCATTCAGGGAGGATTAGAACACCAACCTTTGACACCATTTCCCTGCTTGCTTCAGGAGTGATGGCTTTAAATTCTACCATCATTTCTTGTTTCACCTCCTCCTCTACTGAAGTTGCATCTTTGTGAGGCTTCTTACTCTTCTTCTTTTCACACCTTGCCTTGAATTGCTCTATGTTTTGCTTCCAAACAAATTACATGAAGGCCCCTGTTGTGACAAAATTACTATCAGCCAGGAACTCCTCACTGGCTTGCTTGACAGCAAGGTCTAACTCTTTTCCTTTGAACTCATCTACAGTTAAGTTCATCTCAACACTCAGTGGCTCTTCTGGCATCCCTTCCTGTGTTTCCTCATATGTGTAGGCAATCTCCCTGAGACTCCCTAACTGCAACAATTGTTCGGCCAATACCTGTTCATCTTCTATATGGGTAGGGAATTGGGATGGAGAATACAAAGGTTCACCTCTTTGCATTTCTTTCCCCACCCTTTGCCTCTTAGGGGATTCTTGGATGTCAATGACATCTTCTATTGCTCTCTTCCGTCTTGAAGTAGAGGGCTCACCTGTTACTGGCATCAACACACTATGTTTTGGCTTCTTATGCATTACATAATTACCTGGAGGGATGGCCTTAGCAAAGGTAGGCTTACTTAGCACCAACCTAGCCTTGTCAGGGTTATCTCTTATTATAGCTTCCCTCTTTTCCTTCAAAGTTTGCATTAGGTCTTCAAAATAAAGAATTAAGAATTTAATCTTTTCCTCAAAGGGATTAAAGCTAGTAAGAGGGTCATAACTACAATCAAATTGATGAATAAAATCAAGAGCCTTTTTGTATGCCATCTACTTCTCTTTCCTCAATTCCTGCTCATCCAAATTAAATTCATTTCTAATCAGATCCTCAAGGAAATGGAATTGGTGTGGCCTACCTTTACATACTGCTCTCTTCCTGAACATGCCATTGAAAAAATCCTCAGGGTCAGCAAACCTGGATACTACAGTAGGCAACCTATATGGTTGAAATAAGTCATCAAAGTATTTCCAACCACCCTTGGTGATTACAAATTGATGAGTCACGGTGACATTTGGGAAAATGGTCTCTTTTCCCCTATTTGTTAGCTCTGCCTCTTGCACACCCCCAATTTGCCTTAGGACCTCTGCAATTCCTATCTTCAATGGGACTTGATAGGGCAATAAATATGGAGTGCCTCTAAAACCATAAACTCTGAAAACTGTAGAGATAGGGTATAAGTATATGTCACCCCAATTGTGCACAATCTTGATACCTTCAGCAAATTCCTTAGGCCTAAGGAATTCTAAAAGAGCTTTGGGGATCCTAGGGTTATCTGAGCATAAGAGAATCCTAATCTTAGATGCAAAGCATCTGTCAAACTTTAGGTAGCTGGCATCCTCTCTATCCCAGGACAAAATGGTGCTCCACAATTGTACAGGTATCTCTTCACCATCATTTTCCTTAACTAGATCCATTTCACTAGCAAAGTAATCAACACCTTTAAATAAAAACATATGCATGAGAAGGGAGTACCATCCAAATGGTTTGTCTACCTTACCACTTTTTATCCTCATCAGTCCTGCATGGATTGCATCAGTGAGATAAGGTGCATAATCAAATGTTACTGCCAAAGAGGGGTTCAGAATTTGTGTTATCATTAGCATATAATGGGTTGGCATAGTTGTTTCAGCATCTTCCCCAAAGATCTGACATAGTGACCAATACATCCCTTTAGCCCTCAGGGTAAAAAAATTCAGAGAGAAGGGTTCCATGGTACTAGGGCCTACAACAGTTAGCCCTCCTATTTTGACAAAAAACTCCTTCAAAGGACCACTCCTAAGGTGATCTCTCTGCACATTGTAGACTTGGGCCAATGTTTCAAAATTGATAGGCTCTAAGTAATTCGATACCTCACTGAGCTTAAACACCTTCCTAAATTCATCATCATTGATTTCAATTAAGGCTCTTCCATTCAAATTCCTGATACACTTAGCCACATGGTCATAATTGTGTGCAATCTGGGTTAACAAGTCTACATCCATGAAAACCCCAGGGACTATGAGCTTTCCCACATCTAATTCCCATCCACTGTTCATCGTAGCGGAGGCATATCTTTGACTAAAACCCACCTTAAAAAGTCTTAGACCCGATATCACTACCTGTGGATCCCTCAACCAGTTGTCATTGTCATACAAACCGTCTCCAATTCTTAGACGGGGGGCTTTAGGTACCAATTCTTTAATTTTGGCCACGGCATTTGTGGACATGGTCAATTGTTCCAAGAAATCATCACATATGTTTCTATCCTGATAATTCACCTTCCCTGTGAAATCCCTTCTTGGTGCCATCCCGGAATCACAGTTATATTAATTAAAATTTTGACTAACCTTTGAGAAAACGAACATGCAATTATCCCAATTCAAGTAGTAACAGTCAAGCAGCATGCAGAAACTCACTGGTTGTTTGAAGAAATTCACTCTGTGCACCGACTCCTCTGCAGAACTCTTCGAAATGATGCCAACGTCCAATTGATGTGAAGCTTAATACGGCAACAGAGCAATGAATTGAACCATTTAAAACCGCATGCTTCGGCAATCAACTCAAAATTGAATTCGCAGCCAAATTCGAAAAATGGCTCCATCGGATCATAACATTCTCTAAGTGTTTCGCCTTTCGCTGCTTCGCGAAGCTTAAAATCCTCACATCTTTTCATTGTGAAGCAACGACATTCATCGGATCCCAAAAAACCTGCACGTCTTTTACTTTACCCGGTCATTTTGCTCAAAAACGGGCCCTACCTTCTTTTCATTGTTTCGCGGAGCATAAACCTTACGTATCTCTTCCACGCGAAACAGCGCCTACCGTTAGATCTTCCACCATTTGCTCGGCCTTTACTCCCCGCGGTGACCGCTAGTCCCTTATGACTAACCGCACACAACCGTCACCGCTAGTGGTTTTCATTGTTTCGCAAAGGTTAATCACCTTGCATCTTCAAGCTGCAAAACAGCGCTCATCATTGGATCACCTTTGAGACGTGCGGCCTTTAACACCCTTTAACCTTCAAAGTGGGCCCTCTGCACGGAGTCCACGTGCCCTTTTATTTCCGGCAGATAACTCTAACATGTCAGCCACCCATTCGTCCAAGAACTCTATCGGACTCCACATTTTAACGGCCACGTGTTTTATTTTGGCCATGGATTTCATCACCATCGTCGTTCAATCAAAGTGGGCCATCCACGATCTACTTGGAGCCGCGTGTCATACCGACAGATCATCATTTGCCCTGGCTGGACATCCAGTTGTTCCGCCACATCATCTGTCGTGCAACAGCCACTTCATTTCGCTACTTCGCAAAAGGTAAACCCCACGTTGCTTTTGGCTGCGAACCAACGCGGGTCGTTAGATCTTGAGCCAGATGCTCAACTTTTAACTTCATTCTTTAACCCAGCCGCCTGGGTCCACCATCTCTTTCGTTGTTTTGCGGACTTTAAACATTTGGCAGCTTTTCTTCGCGAACCAACGCGAACCATTAGATCAACTGGGAGATGCACCTTCTTTAATTTCCATGTCAGCTTTTCACCAGGCCCACTACCTTTTCGCTGCTTCACGAAAGGTAAGTCTCGCACATCTCCGGGCTGCGAAACAACACGGTCTGTTAGATCTTTGGAGAGATGATCATCCGTTAACCTTCCTTGTGACCATTTTCATCGAGCCCGCCACCTTTTCACTGCTTCGCGAAGCTTAAAGTTCGGGCTACTTTCGGTTGCGAATACACATGCACCATCGGATCAACTTCGAACCTGCATGATTTTTATGGGGCCCGACAAAGAACTCGAAACTTAGGAAAAGGGCGCAAATAATTAAAAATTAACAGAGACCCGCCTAAGGAAAGTTGTAAAGGCGGGGGGGCTTCACGACGGACCTACCCTTCCAGTTAAGTGGAAAATGGTAACACAAAAATAGAACGCAAGGGCTTTCAGAACATAGGAAGGGTTAAAATTTCAAAAACCCTAAACCCTTTTTTTACCCAAAAACTCAGAAGCAACAAGTTATGCTAAGCACAACTTTGCAGGCCTTAGCCAACTATGGAACAAAATCACCCAAGCTTAAAACAATGATAACAGGTGGACTGGGGTACAATCCGAAAAAGACATCAGACCAAAAACATGTTTCTAAGTCTAAGTGACAGAAAAGGATATTGCCTTCAACATTACAGGAAGCAGACGCTCAACAAACAAAAGCAGAGTGTAGAATAGAGAAAGAAGAATCAGCAGTCAAGAATGAAGAAATAGTCAGTGCTCAAGCTCCGATGGTGTCAGCTACAATAATACAAGAAGTTGAGGTCCCAGAGGATATAAGAGATGAAGTAGTAAGAATCAAAGAATTGTTTGCACCACTGAAAGTTCCAGTCACATACACTGGTAGGCAGCAAGTAGACGATTCAAAGACTGACTCAAACGATTATGAATGGGGTCCTGACCACCTCTCAAATATATTCACTACAGAAACTCTAGAAGAGTCTACTAGTACTACAGATGATACTCAAGAGTTGATGCGCATAAAACTAGAAAAAGAAATACAAGAAATTAGACAAAAGAGACAAGCAAACTATGAACAAGGATTGAAAGAAGGAAGAATACCAGAAAGCTTTTCATCTATGTACCCCTATACTAAGATAGAACAAATCAGGTATAGTACTACACAAGAAGAGTTGGAAGCTACAGAACAAGAACCGGTTATCAATACAGAAGAAGCTGAATGGAGTAGACGACAGCGAATCACAGAAACATCAAGATCATGTCAACAGGTATGTCAGATACAAATGACAAATGAGCCACAACATGAAGGAACTTGCAGCATTAAAGATGTTGGTGTTGATACCATACATATGCTCACTAAATCACTTGAAGAAGACTCGGAAACTTCATCTGATGACTCTGATGACTCTGACAACAGTCCTATTCAGGACAATGTCTACTCAGCATCAAAATCTAAATCATCTGATGTAAACAATGAAAATATGTCTACTGATCTTATCGCTATCAAACCACAATATGAAGTCCAGTCTAGCGTAGGGAACGACATTACAAGTATGTCTATTGGATTAGATCAACTAAATATTAACGTGAACTTTAATAATCATGTTCTAACTCTTCCTGGTCTCGAGACACTTACGTAAGGTATCCTTCTAGAACTCGATTTTTCGATCCGTAGTTGTGATAACAATACCATGAACACTCTCGAACCTGTCCAACATTTATCCTTACTACATCCAGAACTAATTGACTATACTTTACATAACTAGCCCATGAATATACCTACTTTTACCAATGACTATACGTTAGCCTATTATCTCAATGCAGTTGAACCTATGGACTCTTCCACCAATGAACAAAGTGAAAGCATGACTAAAGCGGATATCAAGTATCTTAGTTGCAAAAACAAGAAAAATAAAAATAAAAGATCTGATGGTGAAAACCACATTGTGGCGGTGTCAGAATCTAAAAAGGAGAAAATAAAGGACGTACCTAAGGGTAAAAACCTCTCTGAGGCACTGAAGGTGAGATACTTGATATACTGCCAAGTCATTTCCAGGAAAGGTCTTCCATATTGATCGAGAGAACTCAACCAGTGAACATTGGGAGTCAAGAGACACCACACATCATTCATGTAGTTAATCACTATCAGCAGAAGAATTGAAGGATTTCACTCATCTATTCTCAGAAAAGAAAATAAACTTTGCATGGACATACTCTGATATGCCAGGCCTAGATCCTGATCTCAGTATGCACCATCTTTCTATCACACCAGGAGTTAAACCTGCCAAGCAAAAACTTCGTAAGATGCACCCACATGTGGCACTGCTGGTCAAGGTTGAACTAGAAAAACTGCTAAAAGTTGGATTCATTAGAGCTATAGATTATGTTGAATGGATTTCAAACATAGTACCTATGTCAAAGATAGACAAATCTATCAGAGTTTGCACTGACTTCAGAGATCTCAACAAAGCTTGTCCGAAGGACGACTTTCCATTACCAAACATTGATATGATAGTCGACATGGCTGCTGGGTATGAGATGTACTCACTAATGGACGGATTCTCTGGATATAATCAAATCAAAATAGCTCCTGCAGATCAAGAAAATACAGCTTTCACCTGTGCATGGGAAACCTTTTGCTGGAATGTCATGCCATTTGGGCTAAAGAACGCAGGAGCGACCTATCAAATAGCACTCACTACTATTTTTCATGACATGATGCACAAGAATATGGAAGATTATGTTGATGACACTTTAGTGAAGACTATGAAGAGATCAACACATTCAAGAGCTAGTTCCTATACTAGACAGAATGGAAAAGTTCAAACTCTGGTTAAATCCAAAAAAGTGTGCATTTGGAGTGACATCTAGTAAACTACTTGGCTACATCATTTCAAAGAAGGGAATCGAGGTTGATCCTAAGAAGGTCCAAGCTATAATGGGAATGTCGCCTCCGAAGAACATCAGTCAAATGAGAAGTCTACAAGGACGTCTCTAATCCATCAGACGCTTTATTTCTCAGCTAGCAGACAAAGCTTAACCTTTCACAAAAGTATTAAGGAAAGGAGTAATATACAACTGGGATCAAGAATGTGAACAACACCTTCAGCAAATAAAAGAGTACCTGTCTAATCCACCAATATTGATATCGTTGATTCAAGGTAAACCACTAATCTTATACATATCAGCAACTGATTCATCACTCGGGGCACTTCTGGTACAACAGGATGAAAATAAAAAGGAACGAGCTATCTATTACATCAACAGAACATTGGTGTCTTATGAAATGAACTACACTGTAATAGAAAAGGCATGCTTGGCATTATTCTTTGCCTCACAAAAACTGAGACACTACATGTTAGCACATTCAGTTAAACTAGTGGCTAAAATTGATCCACTCAAATATCTTCTCAGCAAAGCAACACTTATAGGAAGATTGGCGAAATGGGTCATGATCCTTACAGAGTTTGACATTGAATATGTGGAACACAAGGCCATAAAAGGGCAGGTAATTGTTGATCAACTTGTTGAAGCTCCGCTTGAAGACACTCAACCATTGCATATAGAGTTTCTAGATGAATCAATAACGCATCTTACTCAACAACCCTAGAAGATGTTCTTCGATGGGTCTTTTACTCAAAATGGTTCTGGTGCTGGAATACCATTTATTACTCCTCAGAAGTATTCAATCCCAAAGTCTTACAAGATTTTGTTCCCTTGCACAAACAATATGGCAGAATATGAAAAATTTGGTGAACGGGATCAAGCTAGCTATTGAATGGAAGGTTGTAGAATTACACATCTATGGAAATTCTCAGCTGATCATAAATCAAATCAATGATACATATCAGACTCGAGATGAGAAACTAATGCCTTATAAGAGAATGGTTGATGATCTTAAGAAGTATTTTACTTTTGTATCATTCCAACAGATTCTCAGATCCGCAAACAAAGCAGCAGATGCTATGGCCACCTTGGCATCTATACCTGAGTTACAAAAGTCCAATTTTCGCTTTGAATTCCTGGTGGAAGAGTTACATTACCCGGCCTATGATTCTCCTGAGACCCAAATAGTTTGTGCTATTATTGGACATGACTCATCTCAATACAGCCACATCTACTCTTATCTAGGAGACCAAATTATCCCTAAAAATCTTACCTGTAATGAGAAAAGAAACCTAACTCGAAATGCTTCACGGTATGTTATCGTTGCTAATAATTTATTTAGACGAGGTTTGGACGGTACATTGCTTAGGTGTCTAGAAACTGAAGAATCTAAACATGTGTTATCGAAAGTTCATGAAGGTATTTGTGGATCTCATTCGAATGGTCTTACTTTAGCTCGGAAACTATTACGGGTTGGCTACTACTGGCCAGACATGGAGAAAGATGCTATTAAATTTGCTAAGACTTGTGAGAAATGTCAGCTGCATGGAAATCTCATACATGCTCCAGCAAGGGATCTTATACCCTTCACTACACACTAGTCAAACCGCAAGACAATTTGAAAACAGGGCAGCAAGAAATCATGACCATGAAGGAGGAATTAAAACAGATTAAAAATGGATTTTTTTTAAAGTGGTAGAGGAAAGAGACATGTCACACCTACAGGAGTTCCAATCACCATTAGCAAACATAGAGATCAAAGAAGCTAAGCTAAGGGAGTAGCTAAAAGAGGTAAAATTGTGGGCACCAATAACAAAAGGGTCAACAGAGAGCTAAAGGGAACTCATAGGGAAGTGGATTAAAGTGCAAATAGGGGAAGAAAGACATCGGAAGAATAAGGTAGCAAATATAATTATAAAAGGTTTGAAGGATTACATAGAAGGTGAGAACATTGATAGGTTAGTACAAGACTTTCTAGCAGACAAGTTGGAGTGGATAGGGCATATTCATCAAGCAAGCAGAGTTGGCAATGTTAAAACATGGTAGAAATAGGAGTGTAAGAGAAACATTGAAAAGCATAGAGCACAAGAACAAAATTTTGAGGAACAAAAGGTTTCTCAAAGGTACACGATACTTCATAGATGAAGATTTAACCCCTCTACAATTAGAAAAGAGAATAAAAGAATGGGAAAAAGTAGTAGCAACAAGAAGTGCAAGTAATGACCAGTTCAACAACAAAATAGCACAAAATAAATAGGAAAGCAGAGCCCCCCTAAGCACACATCTCAATGGTAAGCTGGAATTGCAGAGGTTATCCTTGGAGGAGAGGGCCTATTATAAGGCCCATAGCTGAGGGGATGGACATAATTGTCTTCCTTGAAACACACAAGAATGAGGGTTGTAAGGTTCCAATTTTTTAGGGCTACACGAAGATCTATTAGTATGGAATGAGTTAACAGAAAGTGTAAAGGACCATGGAGGGATAACATTCTTAGTAAAAGAATCTTGGGAAACAATTATAGAAGTGAAAAAGGAAGACCCAAATAAGCAGTACATATGGATAAAAATAGATGTTGAAAAGCTCATAATCTATCTTGCAGCATGTTACTTGGCTCCTCAGTTCAAAATTCTACAAGAAGAAATTAGACAAAGAGGACCCATATGCAGCCTTGAAAAAAGATATATCGGCATGCAACCACAAGCAAGCAATCATCTTAACTGGAGACTTTAATGCTAGAACAAATAACCAATCTCTTTGCCTTAGTAATGAAGAGGGAATAAGTGACAATCCTTTATGGTTAGAAGAGGGGGAGAGTCAAAAAATGGAAAAAGTATCTCAAGATGAAAAAGGAGCTATCACACATTATGGGGCATAATTGTTGAGAGTTTGTAGCTTATATGATCTAATTATATGCAACAGTTTAAAAGCTTGGCCAAACTCAAGGAACATTACATGTCACGCCTATAATGGTTAAAGTTTGGTGGATTACATTATAAGCTCAAAGAAACTTATGACAAGTTTTATAAATGTAGAGGTGAAGGATTGTCCCATAGAAATGAAATCAGATCATAGTTGTAAAGATTAGCATGCAAAAAAAACTAACACCAAGAGAAGATACAACAAATAGAAAAGAAAGAGGTCACTCAAGGTGCAGTCCTTTTGACACATGAAAACCAAGAAACCTTTCAAACAATGCTCAAAAAACAGCTACATGGAAAGGGAGCCAATGGGCTAGCCAATTCAAGCAAGGAAGCAATAGGCAATGTAAAGATGACTTCAATAATCCTCAAGACGCTCAACTCATGCAAAAGGTCTAGGCCTAAAAGAAGTAGCAAGAATAGCTTTCCGACAAATCTATTGTATGATGAAGAATGTAAGGCAACAAAGAAAATGGTCAAAGTATAGGGTAATAACAAAGAATATGCAAAGCTAGTAAGAATAAAAGAAGAGGATTATGTGCAAACAAGAAGAAAATGGTTGATTTCGCTTAGGAGGCACAATCCAAGAGGCTTTTGGAAAGAGTTGCAAAAAAAAAGGCACAAGAAAAAATAATAACATCACATATCTTCAATGGTTAGAATATGCAAAGCAACTATATGAAAGAGTGCAAGATAAAGATACCCCTTTGGTAATCAAGTCAAGAACTAAACTCTTATCTTCGGACAATATTAAAGAAGGAATTAAAAAGATTGCAGTGGATAAAGCGCAAAAAATAGATGGCCTACAAGTGGAATACTTAAAATGGAGCTTGTTAATCCTCACACCTCACATCAAAAGAATATTCAATGGGATCATTAAAAATGGGTTTCCAACAAATTAGACAACTAGTGTTGGTATCCCCCCTTGCTCAAGAGTGGCGACATTAACAATCCTTCAAATTATTGCACTGTAATGATCAATCCTCTTTTTGGTAAACTTTTTGGGAGTATGATAGAAAGACAAATCAATATTTGAGTTGAAAATGATGGAAAGAGAGAAAAAGGCAAGCAAGCTCCAAGCCAAAATATTCTTCCATTGACCATTGCATTACACTCAAATGCTTGATTGAAAAGATTCGAGACAAACAAGGACGGGTGGTCTTTTGCTACTTCGTTGATTTCAAGAAAGCTTTTGACATGGTACCTAGAAGCAAACTATGGAGTAGAATGGAAGAATTGGAAATTTCAAAACATTATAAGGTTGTTCATAGGTTGTATGACCAAATATGGGCCAAAATCCGAACCAAACACGGATTATCATAATGATTTGGAAGTGACATTGGGGTCAAGCACAACTACCCATTATCTCCTACTTTATTTGGGTTATATATTAACAAATTAGAAGAATGGATGAACAAGTTTGGTGATGGGAGAGTTCGTTTGACCAATTATATAATAAAACTACTTCTATATGTCGATGATATTATTTTAATGGCAAAAATAGCACTATAATTGAAGGGACACTTGAAGGCTCTAGAACTTTTTTGCCATGAGGTAAGGATGCATGTGAACACTACGAAAACTAAGGTCATGATCTTTACCTTGAAGAGAAAGAAGGTTCGTGGGGAATTTATTTTTCAAGGTGGCCTTTTACAAATGGTCAATGAACATAAATACCTTCGCCTTGACTTCCACAATTAACTTAGTTAGGAAACATGTAAAGTGAAAAGGATCCAAGGAAGATAGAACGCCTTATATTCATTACAAAATAGATGTAGAAAAGCTAAGCTATGGGACTAGAAAACTGAGAAAACTCTTTTTGGCCTTCTTGTGGTTCCAATGGTACTACACGACTGTGAGGTTTGGAGCAACAATACTTCAGAAAGAAAATGGAGGGAGATAGAGAGAGAACAAAAATATTTAATCACAAATAGACTCAAGATTGAATCAACTATCCCATACGAGATTGTTCTAGCGTAAGAAGGGGCTTTTCTTATTGAGGCGTTTGCTATGGTCTGGTTGTTAAGTTATCTGAAAAGATCACAAAACATAGAGATACATCAATGGCCAAAAATAGCAACAAAGACAAACTAGAGAGAAAGAAGAGTACATGAATGAAGCAAAACATTAACTGGATGAATAAATGGGATATTAGCATAAGAGATTACTCAAATAACAATAAAGAAATAAAAAGTACATGCAAAAAAATTTAGATAAAACATGTGGGCGAGACAACTCGAGAGGAAAAGGGAATACTATATCAAACATTTCAATCCCACACATGACCATATGCAAAAGAATAACATAAGAATGGAAATAAAATGGAAATCAAAAATGCTAATTGCTCAAATAAGAACCAACTCACATCAACTTAGATGTGAAACTAAAAGATGGATGATACCTAAAGAGGAGTGGGTAGATAGAAAATGTAGATTTGTACTCAAGGAATAGTGGAGACAAAATGGCATTACTTCATAGTATGCCTAGCTTACAAGGATATTCGAATCAACTACATTGACACGCTAAATGTAAACACCTTGAACAATCTGTTTAAAGGTGAAAAGATAACAAGAATTGTAGATTTCTTGATCAAGTTGTGTAGTAGAAGATCCAAGATGCAGAAGGAAAAGGAAGTTTAGCAAGCACAATGTTTTGGCCTTTGCATACTTCTTTGTTGGCTACTCGTGGGTCCCATATGTTGTTTGGCCTCATGGATGTTATTAAAAGCATTCGTTCAGGTCATGTCTATGTCAAACTTCTAATAAAATTTGTCATCTACAAGTTTCAATGCAGTGTTACTATTCAAATGAATGTTAAAATCACATATGATAGAAACCCAATTCTTGTTGAAACCCCTAAACTGCATAAAGTTTCTTCTTTATTTTAGGTGTGTTGTACATTGCCTTCAATGTTATAATGGAGATCAATTCAATCATGTTACCAAGTGTTGGTGTAAATAATTATTCATCATAGATATTATTACACTTTACTTAAGTTAACTTAGGATAATGCATCTCATCGTAGTTTGGATATGAGACACTTAGGGAAGTGTGCACATAGGGATATAGCTTGTAAGAGAAATTCCACCTTTTGTGGTCTTATCTTGCTGTTACACTCCACATTTGGTGGATCATCCACCTCTTGTGAAATATCATATCAATTCTCCTACCTACCCCTACTTTTTCTTACCTACCCTTGTTTCTCATTGAGCCACATGTCATGATTGTGTGCACACATATCCATATGGCATTACCTATATAAGTAGGCCCATATTCATTATATTGGTTAATCCAGTTGATCATTTACATATTGATGAGAATACAGTTTGTTCTTGTCACTATATTGTCTCTCTTTTATGCTTTTCATTGTGCCCTTGATCTTAGCAAAATCTCACACTAAGAAGTAGATGGGAAGTGGATGGAAACAATCATAATGTCCTTATGTCCTTACTAGTATTCTTTAGTTTCAAAGTTGCAGTGTGTTGGATGTTGAAGATGCAAAGACCTAAAAAACAGCCTGGAAAGAGTTGATTACAACATACAAAACCCCATAACTCTACCTCTTAAGTATTTTAAGGAAAAAAATCTATAACATGATAATTGAAGTTACATTTTGCATGACAGTTGTTCATTAAAATCACATAAGATGGCAATTCGATTATCTCTAACTTAAACTACATAACAATTTTTTAGTACTCTCAATTGGGCAGTTGTCTTAAGTTTTTCAATGTTAATCAATTTAAACAAGACACAAAAGTTTAGATCATGTTTTCATCAATCGAAACACGGATGGGAATGATCCTAACAAACCTTTGCAACTGGAATGCAAAAGGAAGTTAGTAGTGAGGCCCTTGCTAATATATAGTTCTTAGTTTCAAAGATGCACACGCATTCAAGGTTGAAAATTCAGACCACAAAAGAAACACGAGAAATGTGAAACCTACAACAGCAACAAAATCCAAAATTATACATCTAAACTATTTGTAAGAAAAAAATCTTCATTTCTTAGCATGGCAGGTAGAATCGTTACCACTCATCTTGAAGCCAACTAGCAGCATACTATATTCAGTGGAAGATGATGTGTGTAGTCTGTACACATTTCATACAAGTCTTGTGCCAGTATGGTTGATACCTTGAGCAACCTAGTAAACTTGCACTTGATCGACTAGTAATTAAAGAAGAGAAAATGAAATAGTCGTTGGAAATGCAACAAAAGCCTTAGTTGTGAAAAAGAAAAATAGCGAGTTAATAAGACAAACTAATATTTCTAAACCATAAACTCATACAGCAAGAATCTCCTTGCCCAAAGAAGAACGTATGCTTTATTTTTGTAATCCGTGAAATCATGTCAAACATTGCAACACCAAAAATAGGCTTTTTGTTATGATGCTAAAGAGAAACAAAGAACTACATGCATATAGAATTACAAGTGTCAAACAACATATTATAGTTCACAATAAATGATTTTTACCGTGTGTTAACTCAGCAAAGGTGAAGTTTTGGGAGAAAATAGTGTCTTAGACCAAGGAGCTAGTGGTAAACCTTCCATATAACAATTGTAGGGAAAAAAAATTGTGTCGTCCATCTACCGAAACCATAGTTACCAAGAGACTCATATCTAACCCTTGTACTCTTCTTCTACATTGCAAACAATAACTCATCTCAAAGACCTTTAACCTCAAAGCATTAGGAGGCTTCATATTATGTTTCTTTCCGTCTCTATTACACCTCTTATATGTCTTTTAAAAACGTCCCTTGAAAATCAGGAAACCTTTAGAGATTTCTTATAGATATATCATTGAAATTATATTGGATTTTCATTGAGTGCTAACATAAAGAAATACACTAGTAGACTTGTAGTTCTACTTCAGCACTAAACAAATTTTTGCAAAACTATTTTTATCAAATCCAAAAGACATTAGTTCAAAGAAAAACAATAAGATGGTTTAAGTGCACACGTTAATGCTTTATTAAAATGAGAAAATATAGTCATCTCCATTCACCACTATACCATGGCTTTTAAGATGATGTAAATCTCCCCCCAATCCATATCTATCATCTCTGCGTAGTTATCGTTTAAAATTATTGTTTATATCATAATTGATGGTTGCTTTCATTTGACATCTTCTATTTCAATAGTTTAAAATGTTATTTTCCAGAAAACAGAAATTTTAGTATTTTACTTTCTTTAAAATTGCATATGCATTGTATAATATGTTCTAAATTTAAATTTTATATACATTCATTTTTTCACTATGACCAAAACATAAGCACTCTCTTTCAATTAGTTGAATTATTGATGGGATGAGGCAACATAAGTCAGAAGTTGACTTGGTTGTAGACCCTTCAGCAAAATGAAAATTGTGTGAGGGTGGTTATTTCAATCAGTTGAAATTATTGAAGGGATGAGGCAACAAAAGTCGGAAGCTGACTTGAGCATAGACCCTTCAACAAAATGAAATTGGGTGAAGGGTGCATAAATATGAAAGCTCATAGAGTTGCCGGTATTGGTGAATTATGGTATTCGACACGTGAAAGTTAAATATGGTCCCAATGCAAGATAATTTCATCAACTTTATTGACGATGCATCTAACTAAACTTTTAAAGATTTTCTTAAAAGGACTTTGGAAGCTTTTGATTCATTTCAGATTAGGGGAAAATACATGTCCAATAAATTTTCTCAGAATTTAAAACAGAAAGATAGGCTACTCTCAATACCATCTACGCCTCAACAAAACAAAGTGTTGAGAAAAATAGGACATTGGTAAGTTTTGCAAGATACATGCCTGCATTTAGCAAGTTAACCTAATGTTTTTAAAGGAGGACATCCCCAGGTTTCCCTGTCATCTGCAAGAACATTTTCCTGATTAATGAGCAATTTGAGGATCTGAAGTGTCTAGAAACATCCACTGCACATAAGAGACCGGACATGAACATGATGTACTGATTTGGATGAAGAAGGATTTGAAATATTTTTAAAGTATATCGGACATGCAAGGATACTTTATCACCGCAATTTTCTCAGAATTTAAAATAGCGATAAAGGCAACTATCAATAACATGTACACTTCAACAAAATGGAGTGCTGAGCAGAATTGGGCATTGGTAAAAATTGTTAGATCCGCCATGCCTGCATATAGCAAGTTATCCGATTACTTTACAAAGGTGTGTCCCCAGGAATCCCTGTCATCTGTAAGAACGTTTCCCTGTTTCATGAGCAATTTGGGGAGGCAATTTGGGGATGCTCACCTCCCCAAGACATCTAGGAGCAACCGCTGCTATGGATCACACTTGAAATGGCACTGATATGGATGAAAACGGATTGGTAACATTTTTAAATTATACACACAGAGAGGCCATCCCAAGCTGTTCCCAAAATCTATAAAAAAAAATTCCCCCACACTCCAGAAACATTGGTTTTTAACATGTAAATGCAATGAAACCAAAAGATGCATGGACTAGTAAGAACTATCAACTGCATATTTTGATTTTTTCAGAGCAACTGGTTGAATGATATAGATATATATGCTGATGAAAGATGATTCAGATGACAAAAGTATTTAAGCAATTTACACTGGCTGGTTAATTAAAGGGTAAATTGAATGATCAGAATGCTAAGGTTCTTCTGGTAAAAGAAGAGAGAACATTTGATGAAGAAACTTGATCAATAATACGCCAAGAAAAATGTATTGCATAAAAATAAGGAACCAAAATTAAAAAAAGCAAGATTCTAAAGCGAATGACAAATAATAAAGCTTACCAATGGTCTGTCTGAAGCAAAATATCATTTCAAAAAAGTACAACCCATGATTTTATTTGTACTTCACCACTCAACAAGGATACAAAGCCCACCTAGAAGGAAAAGGATTCTATTGAATTTGTTTGTAAAAATAACAAATTGACTCAATTAATGAAGAAATAAACTCAGCCTTGATTGTTGAACCATGGTCTTCAAATGAAACACTTAATAGTTCCGACTCTGATAAATGGTAAGAAGCAAAAGATGTTCAATATAATTCTCTGATAAAGAATAGAACATTGGAATTAGAACATCCCGTTTGGTATAAAGATTGGTCATTGAAAACAGGTGCGAAGAAAAAGTTATACTCGGGATAAGGCAAGATTAGTTGGTAAGGGTATTCACAAACACCAGGAGTAATTTACCATATGTTTTCTAAGTTCTTCAATTGTTACTTGATGACCTTAATTACAGCAATTTTTATTGTTGGAGAAAAACAGAAGATATTTAAGTACATAAACAGGGTTTTCCTCGGTAGAAATTTTGATGAAGTATGCAGGAATCAACTAGAAGGGTTTTCCTCACTTAAATTTTTGATGGGGTATGTAGGAATCGACTAGAACAGTTCGAAGAGTTCGGACTCCAAGAGTTCCTAACAAGCAGCAAAGAGCAGCTGGTTTACAAATCAAAGGAGTTGTTGTATAGGCTGAACAATGCTAGTGGTGTATCGTATCAAAATTGATAAATTTAAATTGCAAAAGGATTTTAAAAGAGAAAGGTCAATTATAATATCTGTAAGAAATCAATGTAACTCTATGATCTGTTGAAAAATACAATCTTAACCAGCAATTGGCATAATTTGATCGTAATGTGAAAGCAAGATCATTTATTGAGTTTGAAATGGTAAGACTATCGCCAAAGACAGAAGATCTGGAGATTATGAAAACTCTGCTGTATCAAAATGTGGTAGTAAGTCTTACACATAGCACTATAAGTACTAGACAAAGATATTGTCTTTGCAGGAGGTTGTCAGTACATTGAAGACACAGTTCCATAATATTCACAAGCTACAAAATGGATGCTGTGGTATCTAAATGGAACAAAAGACTTTGGTTTTAGCTTAGAATGGAAGCGTCAAAGAAAAAGTGAACATGAAACTAGGAGGATATTGTGAATTACATTGAGCTGTTAGTATTGAGTCACTGACACTTCATTGTTTCTCTATTTGATAAAAAAATTGTTTCTTGGCATGGTAAAACCCAACTGTGACCCTAAAATTACAAAGCTAAAAACATCTTGTTGGTGTTTGTTTTATCATCTACCAAACATTAGAATAAGATACCCAAAAGTATTATATCCTCTCCTGAAAAATCACTATTGATTCCAAGGTCTATATGTGCAAGCGACTTTAGTGGGATAGCTAATTGGGTAGTGTTTGCTGAAAATCTCAAGGGGGACTTACGTTAACAAATGTCTTTTAAGCTTCTGGACTTACAGATTTAGCAATTTTAGGCTCTCTTTTTGGGGGGGTGATTTTCGAGATTTAGACTTTCAAATAGGGGAAAAAGGGATAGGTTTTCAGAAAGCTGATCTAATCCTACGAATTCTGGAGAGGGTATTAAATGGGTGCTCTCGGGAAACCACACTTTGCTTCGCCACACTGAGGACAACTACACAAAGCGGGTGCAATCTTCAACGGGTTGTGCTTATGATCGAAATATTGGCATGCATAGAGGATAGGCTCGGACTAACTTTGCACAGTGAAATGGAAATCATCCATTCACCAAAAGTATGAGCAAAGATACACCATCACTTAACACTTTATCAGATTCTTCATTCAATTCTAACAACATGAAAACAAATCTAAATTAACTTTAACTAAAGTGTTGAGAAAATTGAAACCATGCTAATCATTCAAACAACGGAGATTACAAAGCCTTAAGAGAAAGCGCACATGCAATATATTATTTGAAAATGACCTTCACGCAACAATATGTCAAAAACCTCACACTCTCCAAATGAGAGGAGGTAGCCTTGTATAGTTTTTCAAAAATCAATGAACGGTCGAGATCAAACAATGATCAAGGGCCCAGATTGAAAGTTACAAACCCTAATTAAGGTTTCTCAAAACTCTATTAGTTTGAAAGAATGAGAAAGTGACAAGTGGCACAGCTGCTATTGTCACTGAGGTGAGTGTCCAGTTTCCCCTTTTGCAAATTCAATGTATCTGGACATGATGAGCCTAACCTCTTCCATAGTGACACTTAGCAAGTTGCTAATCTGGAAGTTGATGATGTCCACATCATCAGTACATGTGGCGAGGATGCCTTTCCACTCAACTTCTTGGGCAAGAAAGTTCTCGTCAATGAAGAGAAAACTTGCAATCCTTGAAAGATCGCCCTTATCAATCATCCCCGAGTCTTTGAAAAAGCTCGACTGAATTCTGGCTCTCAGGATCTCTGCCTGCAAGTGTTTTTCTCGTATATTCTCTTTCTTCCAGATCTCTGATGCTACACGAAACACCTTACTCAAAATTTCTCTGACACTTTCCTCTGTCTCAAAGCACTTAGTCTCAAATTTCTTCAGGACTTCAATCCTGGTGACCAAAGCATGATACCAGGTGTTAAAGTCATATCTATCCCCAGCCTGTATGACACCTGCATCGACCAAACTTCGTTTTGACAGACCTCAGATAACCTTCAATTGTGGAAGTATTTCATCTTGAATTTCTTCAACATCTTCCCAATTTGCAGCTAAGTCCTGAATTCGGCTGACCAATGAAGAGGTCGACTCATGTGCTGATACTAAATTTTCTACAAGTATGTCAGCACGTGCCTAAGCATCTGAAATCCATTCCTTAGCCTGTGTGAATGTGCCCTTCATGTCCTTGTAATCTTTCATTGACTCTTGTTGAAGAGGCTGCAGAGGGGTGACTGGTATCTCATGGTTGAGTGGCCTAGTTAAATGGAGAACATATTTCTTCCACTGTTGGTTCTCTTCATCAACCTTCTTTCTTTTCTCCTTCTCCTGGGCTAGCCTCGCCTTGAGGGCGTTGCAAGAGTCATCAAAGTACTGGACTTCTTGGTCCTGAGTAGGCTTGCCCAACTCTATAGCAGCAATCTTATAATCCTCCGGGGCAAATATTGTCCCGAGTCTTTCCTTCCTTCGGCACAGTTATCTGAACTGTCCTAAACCCTGCACTATCCCTCTGAATCAAAGAGAATTCTCTGGTTGGCTTAGGTGGCTTGATTATGACTGGTTCGTTCACCTTTGCCAGAAATGTTGTTGTATTCCCTTCAAAATAGGTTTCCTTAAGGACCTTAGCCCTTATCCTTTCCCTCAACCAATCAGGAATGGTTGACTGCTCCACAGTATTTTGATCAAATCCATCATCTGTCCTTCCGGGTCCAGTAACTATACCATCGAGGAAAACTACTGGGGGCTCAGGCTCTTCAAATTTTGTGGCTGCATTTAAAACTTGTTCCTTGTCCGGACTTTGGACAACTTCTCTCATTATTTCCTCGATCGAAGGAGAAGGCACTCTTGCTTCATTATTCACCATATATGTGTCCATCACTTGCTCTTCAACTGCATTTTGATAAGGCACAGCAGATGCAGCACTCAGAATGGAATGACCTTCGTTGGACTCACGTCTCTCCCCGACAACTTTCTTTCCCCTGGCCTTTCCAAAGCTTCCAACTAATTCCTTCCTTTTTCGGGACCCAACACTCTCTGGATTTTGAGCATTGCCTGCAGAGATACAAGGGTTGGAGGACAGAGAGTCATCCACTCCCATTAAATCATAGGTCAGGGCCACACCTTTAGACTTCAATTGTTTCGTCCTCTCAGATGTCCACCACTTGGAGTATTCGACCACCGACCTCATGAGGTCTGCCAAATCTGACTTCTCTCCTTCTGACCAATCAACCAAGGCTAGTGGCTCATTCCTCATCTTCTCAAAGCCTGGCTGCTGAAGCTCAAGACTGTCTTCTACTTGATCAACAACTCTGAATAAATATGTTGCTCTTACCATGCTCAAGGGAATCCTTGACCAAAATCTCCTCTTGATTTCGAAACTATCGGCTACGTTAGCCCAATAATCTTCCACACCTTTAGACTTCAATTGTTTCGTCCTCTCAGATGTCCACCACTTGGAGTATTCAACCACCGACCTCATGAGGTCTGCCAGATCTAACTTCTCTCCTTCTAACCAATCAACCAAGGCTAGTGGCTCATTCCTCATCTTCTCAAAGCCTGGCTGCAGAACTCAAGATTGTCTTCTACTTGATCAGCAACTCTAAATACTTTTGTTGCTCTTACCCATGCTCAAGGGAATCCTTGACCAAAATCTCCTCTTGATTTCGAAACTATCGGCTGCATTAGCCCAATAATCTTCCAAATCAGCTCTGTGCTCAAATGTCATCCCTTCGACCCTTTTCATCTTATGGAATGGATCGAAATTCTTTCTTGCTTTGTACTAGTAGAAAGGGTACCAAGCCAACTCTTTCTTAGCAGTGGCAACGGCTTGTGATGACGGGCACGTCTCTAATCCATTTCCAATCGTGAGGGAGGAGGTTCCTGTCGTCTTCTGCTTATCTCTTTGAACTGTCATATATCCCTCTAATTGCCTCACAACCTCTAGTAGCACAACTCGGTTGCTAGGTTAAGCTGGGAGCTTATAGGGAGATGCGAAAAACCCCTGAATTTTGATGTAAGTGAACTTAGGGTATTGAATATACCAATATCCGAATCTACTTATGAAGTCCATAGACTCCTGAGAGAGTCTCTGATGTAGTCCACCTTGCAATGTCTGTGTGATGTGCATCAAAAATGTATCATTCACCCTCTTGAAACGAAACTTTTCTTCCATGTGAAGCTGGGGATAACAGTCATAGACGGGAAACTGATTTTCTTTGTTTCCCACTTCCCCTCTGCAAGTGAGGCCTCTGTATCTGTAGGTTCTAGCCAGGGAATAGAACAAGTATGAGCTCAAAAAGAAGGTCCTATTCGATTCTAGATTCTTCAATTGGCTGTCCAAGTTATCACTTATCATTCGAGCCTAGTCTATCATCTTGACTCCGTTCATTATTTCGTTTATGAAATAATACATCCAAGGCTCAAATGGAGCGCCTTGGGGATTACCCATTATCCTGTCCAACTGGACAATCATATCTCCAATATCCTCTTTGAAGTATGCCCTCACCAAGCTCTTCCTCTGTAGTTTGGAGGAACCTTTCCTTGGCTTGTCCAGCCAGGAATGATTGACAATGGCGTCGTACTCCTCAAAATGATCTTGATACATGCAATCAGCTTCATCCTTGGTTACGTACACAGCATTATGATATTCTAGAATTCTGAAGGCTTCCCTAATGGCCTCATCGCTAATATTTGCCAACACTCTTTCATCTGGTGCAACAATATCCCTACTGACAGGGTTGTAGTGCCTAGCGCACTCAGCTACCAACTCAGTGCACTGCATGGTAGGGAGAAAACCGACAACATGCACGATGCCACTCTTCATCATCTTTCGTGCGATCATGGTAGGCACAAGGTTATCTAAACCGAACATCTGCTTCTTGAACTCCCTCAGATTGATATGCCCGAGGTTAGTATCGCTGATATTCTTCCATTTTGAGGTCATCCTCGATTCAGGAGGAGCATCCTTGTCTACTTGGAACTTCATCGTGCCTAAAATCTACAAATAAACATGAAGCTTAAGTTGGAAATCAGATCTTAGATTAAAGAAAATCGAGGTTGCGAATGGCTAAGTGCTTGGAGCATTTACTTTATTTTCATACTTAGCCATGAGAATGGAATTTTCACATGTAAACTCTCCAACCTAAGGACATTTATGATTGCAATCCAAAAAAGCCAGGTTTTATAACTTCAAAACTCTCATTCCATTTTGTCTAAAAATGATCCTTCTTACTGAAAATTTGGATAAATCCATAAAAATAACTGCCAATGAACCCTAGGAAACTCAGAAAATGCAATAAATCTGCATTTAAAACCAACTTCACCTTCGAATGAATGAGAATAAGGCTAGAAGATAGAAGGAATCTTAAGAAAACTAAGAAAAATTGATGAATCTGCCTTCTACCAGCTAGTTCAACTCCAACAATTTGCAGGTATTTTGATAAGAATGAAGCTGATAAATCAGAATTCCTCAAGAAGCTCGCCCAACCTGCAAGAGACATACTTGCAACACTTCCAATCTACAAAATTCTCTTCCAAATGACCTTCAATCTGCGAAATTCGAACTTCTTGTGTGAGAATGAAGAAGTGAAGAATGTATTTGTAATGAAGTTGGTTTTCACAATTAGAAACACGCAAATATCCATCCAATTCATGTTTCTAAATTCGACTTCAACCTTGAGAAAGTTTCCAGTTTGATTTTGAGTTGTGCTGTCATCTCTTTGAGTTCGAAAATCTTATTCTTGTGCAAGTTTCTAAAATTGATTTGTCTATATATCCGAACTTGATCTTTTAAACATCTTCCTAGAAACTTTCTAATTTGGAACTCAGTCCAAAATTGCCTCAATCTGCAAATATCTTCTTCTACTTTCGATTTATGGTTTGAATTTCTCACAAACTTGAGTTTCTATTTTGATTTCCTAGCTCATGGATCTTTGAATATCTCTTTTTTTAAACTTTCCAAGTCAGTTAGCAGTTCGAATTCTAGGAAGATTTGGGTGACATCACTTGAGAATATTCCATTTCGAACTTGCTGTTGACTTTGTTTGACTTCCAAGAGTAGGGCGAAGTTTGAGAAGACCTTTGTTTGACTTCCAAGAGTAGGGTGAAGTTTTGAGCTTCCCAACTTGATGCTTGGGCAGAGTTTGAGGCATCCTCATATAGGGCGGAGTATTGAGACTTCACCATGGCGGACTTCCTTGACTTGACCTTGCTTGGAGGGCGGACTTTGAAGGCTTTCCAAGGCCGACTTTTGAATGACATCTTCAAGCATAAGGCGGAGTTTTGAGACTTCACCATGGCGGACTTTAAAGACATCTCCACCAGCATGGCGGACTTTTGGAACTTCACAAGGAGGGCGGACTTTGAAGGCATCTCCAAGGGCGAAGTTTGAGAAGACCACCTCTAGGCGGAGTTTGAGAGACACCAAGGAGGGCGGAGTTTGAAGGTACCTCAAGCATGGCGGACTTTAGAAGTATGCAACTTGGGCGGACTTTTATTCAACTTGTGTGCCAAGTAGGGCGAACTTTATTCATTTCCCTCAAGGCGGAGTTTGGAAGCATGGCACCATCATAATACCTTGGCTAGGTGGATTTTTGAGCCTCTTCAATCATCATGCTTGGGCGGAGTTTTAAGCTACCTCTAGAAGGCGGACTTTCTTCACTTCATCATGGGCAGACCTTTGGAGGCTTGTTTCAAGGGTGGACTTTGAAGGTGAGGGCGGAGTTTTAGCATCTCTTCATAGGGCGGAGTTTTGGAGGCTTAGCCACTTCATGGAGGGCGGACTTTTGGAAGGCCTCAAGAGGCTTGCACACCATCATGGGCAGACTTTCATGGCTCCATTGCATAGGGCGGACTTTGAGGACACCTCCATCATTAGCACCTTGGGCGGAGTTTTCATCACCTGCCATAACACTCAACATCATTCATTAGCCAGACTTAGAAAAATATTTGGAAATTTTCAAAATTCCACAATTTTATCAATTTTCACCAGATTAACTTGAAATTTGAAATCCATACTCAGGCAAACCATCTGAAGCATCATGACCCCTAAAATGTAGGAACCTAGCTTTTTAGATCAAAACTTGGAAATTCTTGATCGCAATCGAAGCAGGTCAGTGGTATCAATGCAAACCCTAGGTCCCCACTCCGAAAAAGAAAAAAGCAAGCATCCCTAAAAAATAGGGAAAACTTTCTAAAAATAGCCATACCGGGGATTGAGCTAAAAATGCCAAAAACAGAACTTCCTAAAAACTAGGAAAAGGCAAAAAAAGCAAACTTTCTAAAGAAAGTTGTCTAAATTCGTTCATATCAATTGCGTTCTTCATCCTTTGGCCTTTCTAGGCACTTTGGTAGTATTCGGACTCTATTACCACTTGGCTTACACAAACTAACTTTCAATCTCTAGGACTCGAACCGTTCAAAACTAAGCAAGGCTTGACAAAACTGAAGCGGAAGGCCACGGGCACTAACAAAAACCCTAGAAAGCAGGAAAGGAGAGGATCCCCATTTGCAATGGGGCAATGTGTGAAAAAGGTCACAACACAACCCAGTTGCGCAAGCTACCAAAAGAGTTAGAATGGATGAGAAGGTCACTTGGAGATATAGGAGAAGAAACATACAACCAGCTACAAGAGGAGTGTTAGTGTAATAGCCTGAATTTAGTTAGGTTAAAAAAGGAGAAACTGCCCAACATTTAGGTCTTTCTGTTTAACAGTTTCCCACCTATTGCATTTCCACTTCATTTCTTCCTATAAATGTTCTTCATTCTCTATCTCTACTCTATATAATCATCTTTTGAATATGCTTTGTTTTTCACACTAGCGCAGCACATCAGAGTTCTCTGCAACTAGTACAGATCTGTGTCAAGCTTTGCATCCGTTTTGTTGTTAATGTGAACCTGTTCAAGTTGTAAGAACCTTCTCACTTAGACAAGCTTCCAAACACTCATTTTGAGGCTATCATTTGCTTAATGTTTAAACTTGCAACAATTGCAGTAAGCCAGTAACCCGCCATTACTTGCTTGATCTGGTATAAAAGCACTCTCAGAAAAAAGGCCAAGTGGTTATCCACATCAAATTTGTTTAAATATAAATTTCCTCCACATCATTTTACATAGAGCTTTCCTCATCTAGCATGAAAGCTGGGGAAATTGTCCTTTTACCGTGGAGGAAATGACCAGAGAAGTGGAGAAAATGAAAGAGTACCATACTCATATATATCTCCTCGTTTGCAATTATCAACATCATTGAAAATATCCTATAGGTTCACTTTGCCCTATTCCAGAAAGCTTTTCTAATTGCATGTAAGTATCTAACCAGAACCCATCCTCATCATTGTAAGTCTATTTACCTGTTAACCTACCTACTTAACCATATAGGCATCAATTTTTGGCAGCTAATCTATTTGTCATCCTTTGTTGTTCTGCATTTCTATGTGTATTTTCTGATGTGTTATTTGCTATATGCCCACTTATGTTAATATCACAAAATTTTCTAAGAACGGTCATAGGCAATAGAATAAACACAGAATGGATGCTTGTATGCCAACAAAAATATATCATTTATATGTTTGAATATGAAAGATAGAAAGATTCCATGGCATCAAATGCTTTATGCAAATATAGTAAGGATCACTTTGGTCACAAATACAAGAAATTACTCTAGCCAAGAAATTTATTACCTTCGGATCACCAAGATCTCAGGATGGTAAGGTAAGAGCATATGGTGGATGAATGATGACTATAAATAACAATTCCAAAAGATGCGGCAATGGAATGCACGAACAATACAAAAATGCTAGAGCTGAATAAATATATTCAAATATGCTAGAACATCATTAAATAAACAACATATAAATATGAATCATATCTGCTATTACAATATGTTGCTGCTCTAAATACAAGTTCTTGCTGGAAAAATAGAATAAAAGCTTTCAACACAACCTTTGAATGAGATTGCCCTTACCAAACCAAAGGGGTATCATCCCCCAGCCTCCAAATCCTAAGTTACCAATTTGGGTACAGGTGCAGGTACGGGAACCAGAACCCGCTATGACAGTACAGCAATTTTTTTGCTTGGGTATGGCCTGTACGGGTACAAGAATGTATGTATGTATATAGAAAGAGAGAGAGAGAGAGAGAGAGAGAGAGAGAGAATTTAAATACCTCACATTCATTAATTTGCAAAAAAAAAAAAAATACTCAAGTCTCAAACTTCAAAGTATCATTACACAATGAAATTTCAAATTACAATCAACATTAAATATTCATATTCTTCTTCATCAGAAGCATCATACACAATCCTGGGTACTTATTTTGCTTCTAAATATTTAAAAGCTTCATACATAGATTCGATTGATATATTCATACAAAGATTTGATGAGAATTTTAAAAAAGTACTGCATATTTTATTTCATATGCATGCACATATTTTGATTTATTCTCCTGAGTACGACTCATGGGTACTTCTTGGGTGCCCAGATTCGCTATGGGTCCTTCACAAGAACCACAATGAACCCAAGCACCCAGGAAGTACCCAAGCCATACCTAGCGCTGTACCCATACTGAACACGTACCTGAAACGTAAATGTACCAAGACCCGAGCTTTACCAGCAGTACCCAATAACATAGTCCAATTCCAAGGGTTTTCTTCCTCAAATTCTATTGCTGAACACAACACTCAAACTATAATATAAAAGATTGAATAAATTGGTAGATATCTCAAAGAGAGCAATTAAGATATTTATGAAAAAAAAATTCCCAAATAGCCCACACTTTGTTGTGAATACCAAATTGTAACTCCTCATTTATGTTTTGACATAATTTGTCAACAAGAAGTTGCCAAGCTGGGGTTACCACTATTAGAATAATATTAAATTATTAAAAGATAAGGCTTACAATTGTAATAAAGTCACCTTAGTGGCAAGTTTTATTTCTACTTTTTTAATTTCGCTTTTTAGATTTAAGTGAGTCATGTAATATTTATCTGTCTGGATGATTCCGTTCTCCAATCTCTATAAAAGGAAATGAACCTCATTGTAATTGTATACTATTATCTAGTTAATTAATAGAATATTATTGTGTGTTCTATTAATTTTTACAATAGGGTATTAGAGGTAGGGAGTCACGTGAAAAGATGCTGAATCTTGTGAAAAAACTCATGAAGGTTTAAGGTTAAATCACAGGCTCTCTTTTTTTCCTAAGTTACCAATTTGGGTTTGGGCTTTGGTTTGGACACACAAACCCAGTTTGTGGGTTCGAACAATTTTTTTTTGCCCTTTGGGTTTGTGGGTCGGATTTGTCTGTACATGAATATATATATATATATACAAAAATTTAAAGAAATATACAAAATTACTAAGTTACCGGGTTCGCCCCTGGGACGCCCTGGTACGGGTCCGGGTTCGACCGGGTCCGTGGTACGGGTCCGGTTCGACCTGGGTTCGACCAGGGTTCGAAAAACCCAAGGTGGGTTCGACCCGGGTCGAACCCAGTCGAACCCAGGCGAACCCCGGCGGCTAGGCGGCCCGTAAAGCTAAAAAACAAACCAAATTTTAATTTTTTTTCAGTTCCGCCTATTAAAAAGTGAAAATCATAACCTAAAAAACACTTCTAAAACACTTTATTGACACATTTCACCTCATTTGTGTTGCAAACAAATTTTTTATGAGAGCAGGTTGAAGAAAGTTTGAAGAAAATTTGGCTTCCAAAATCAAAGAGGAGGAGTTGAAGACTGATTTTAGAAGCTTCAACAAGTGTTGCAGCATCATTTCCATACATTTTCAAGCTTCCATTGGCTGCAAGAGGTAGGTTTTTAAACATTTTTTTCCAACTTTTTTTGTTTCACAAATTTTCAAACATGAAACTTGAATTTTTTTTCATTATTTAGTTTTTGTTTTTGAATATGTTTATTTTATTTCTTGCCATAGGAACTAGAATGGCATCTACATCTTCCTCCATTGGCAATGAACAAATAATTGCAAAACAAAGAAATGATCCAAATTCTCCCTTATGGAAATATGTGGACATTATAAAACAACTTCCGGGAGGTGGGGGATTCCGTTGGAAATGCCATGGATGTGATATTGAACGTAATAGTTCATATTATCGGGTGGTAGGCCATTTGTGTGGAATAAAAGGAAGGGGCATCAAAAAATGCCCTGGAAAAAATGGTAAACCTATACCAGATGAGATAGTGATGAAATATATTAGGGAGCATGAGGCGGCAGAAGAGAGGGAAGCCCGTAGATTGAACCAAACCGCATCAAAGAAAACAAGGGGAATGCAAGGCCCTTCTAATCCCAGTACTGTAGTAGAAGACCACCCCTTCTTTGCCACAAATGAACCTCAAAGTGAACCACCCTTGACACGTAAAAGAACAAAGGGGCCTTTAGAAACCGCATTCCAAAATGAGAGTAGAGACAATGCTGATCAAGATATAGTAAGGTGCATTTATGCAAATGGGTTGTCATTCAATGTTGTTCGCTCCCCATATTGGAAGCAAATGATAAAAAGTGTTAATGAGGCACCAAGAGGGTATAAGGGCCCCAGTTATGAGAAGGTACGTGGAACATTATTGGAGAAAGAGGTGAAGAGGGTTGAAGATGCATTGAAACCCATAAGGGATTCATGGGTTGAGACAGGTGTAACAATTGTTTCAGATGGGTGGAAAGATGCTAAAAACCGTCCCTTGATCAATGTCATAGCGGTGTCCCCTAAAGGGGCAATGTTTTTGAGAGCTGTGGATTGTGAGGGCCAAATAAAAGATGGCCAATTTATTGCAGAAATTCTCATCTCTGCCATTGAGTCTGTGGGACCTCGCAATGTTGTCCAAGTCATAACGGACAATGCAAAAAATTGTAGAGCTGCTGGTTTGTTGGTTGAGCAACGCTATGATCACATCTTTTGGACACCTTGTGCGGTACATTCACTCAATCTTATGCTACAAAGGATTGGGCAAAAAATAAAATGGATCAGAGATGTGTATGCAGAGGCTGAGGACATCCAGATGTTCATCACAAACCACCACATGTCTCAAGGGATTTTTAGAACCTATTCAAATTTGGAGCTATTGAAGGTAAGTGAAATAGTAATTTAATTTTACATTTTCTGATTTTTTTGAATTTTCAATGTTAATAATATCATTGTGTAAGCTATATTATGTATTCTTCTTTAAAGTTTGGCTTTATTTTTTAATCATTTGGCATTAATTTGTGTTATAGGTTGCTGAGACCCGTTTTGCAACAAACACAATCGTCTTAAGACGACTTGTGAAAGTTAGAGTGGCACTATGCAATATGGTGATCAGCACCAATTGGACTGTATGGAAGCAAAGTAGCACTGAGAGGGCAGAAAAAATTAGGGATAGAATATTGAATGAGAAATGGTGGGATCTTGTTACATATCTCCTAAGTATCACTGAGCCCATCATGAGCATGATTCGCTATACAGACATGGATAGGCCTTGCATAAGTGAGATTTATGATGGCATTGATTCAATGCTTGAAAAAATAAAGGTCACTATAAATGAAAAAGAGAATGATCCTCAAGAGAAATTCTTCAAAGAACTGGAAGTAATTATTGTAGAGAGGTGGAATAAGATGACCACTCCTTTGCACCTTCTTGCCTATGCCTTGACACCTAAGTACTATAGCAATCAGTTTCTTGATAAACCAGGAAGGATTCCACCATGGAGAGATCTAGAAGTATCTGATGGGTATAAGGCAGCATTTCTTAGACTATATCCCGATGATGATTTGCGAGATGTTGTTACAAATGAGTTCATAGAATTCGCAAATGAGAATAGTCTAAGTGTTGATGCACTTCGTCATAGATCCAAGAAAGATGCTCATAGCTGGTGGTACTTCCATGGCACATGCTTCCAACACCTACAACCCCTCGCTATAAAAGTTTTATCACAAGTAAGTTTAATTAATTAAAATTTTAAATTTACAAGTTTTAGTTTATTTATAGTTTACTTTGTCTTCATAGGTTGCTAGTAATTTTATTTTTATTAATGTATAACTTTAATTGTTTACTTTGTCTTCATAGGTTGCTAGTTCATCTGCTTTAGAAAGAAATTGGAGCACATACTCTTTCATCCACTCAGTAAAGCGCAATAGGCTGCTATCAAAAAGAGCGGAGAATTTAGTATATGTGCATTCCAACCTACGTCTTCTTTCACACAAACAACATGACTACACACAAGGGGAAACAAAGATGTGGGATATAGAGCCAGAGCATACTGATTTGGATGCTCCTGCTTCTCAGCTTCTTGCATTGACACTTGATGACTCGGAAATTGAGCCAACTTATAGTGCAAGTGCAAGTGGCATTGGCTCATGTAATGTCAATGTCAATGAGGAGGAGGAGGAGGAGGAGGAGGATGAAGAATTAGATGATCCATTTGATGATTAAACTTTAAGTTTATATTGTTGAAAGTTGAAACAATGATACTTGAATATTTTGTCATTTTGATATTAAACTTGATGTATATGATGCTATTATCAATTATGGTATGATCATGATGCTATGATTACAAGTTTATGTTTGTTTTGTTGTTCATATGATGCTATGTGACATGCATATTTTAATTCATGCTTATAGGCTTCACAAATATCAAAATATATATATATATAGAAAAAAAATTTACATGTTTTTGTACTAACGAACCCAAACGAACCCAAACCCCTTTTCAAAATTTTGCCGTACCGGCGTACCGGGTTCTTCGAACCCGAACCCGAACCCGAACCCGAACCGGCAACTTAGCAAAATTATAAAACTAAATACATTCGATAGTATGATACTTCATTATTGATCAATGTCAATTGATAGTTCAGAATTGAATTGGAAGATGGAACAATGCAAAATGGCAGAAGAAAAACATTTAATAGCATGCTACTTCATCATTGATCAATGCATGAGGAAAACCCAACGATAGAAGGGGTGCTTTTAGGGACATTTTAGAGTTTTTCGATGCAAAAAAAGGTCAAAAGTCTGTTTTTGTTATGTTTTGGTGCTCAGAGCCTTTGGATACGCTAGGGTTCGTACCTAGCGAACCCAAATGAACCCCCGGGCAAACCCGAACCCAAGTGAACCCGGTTTGGGTGCATGGACCAAAACAGGCAAACCCGGTAACTCTGTTTTTTTTGTGTGAACTAACTTTTTTTTTTCAAAAAATTGCGTAGAAATTTTCATTCAAAATAACTTGCATGTGCATGCGAGTTGCATGTACCTTGCATGTGCTTGCATGTCACTGTGTGTAGAAGATTCATGGTGTTTAAAGTTCTAATTTCTAAAGCATTTCTTCTATTATAATTTTTTAGCCTCGCTAGCTTGTGGGATTCTATTAGAAGGAATTGCATATTGTTAAAGGTTTGTGGATTGCGGTGGATGTCTGTAGAATCCCTTGCCAAATCTGATTGAAAATTTCTGATTTAAATGCTCAAGGAATATTGTCAAACACTTGTCATGAAACTTCTGTACTTGCTGATTGTGGTTTCTTTTTGATATTCTGATTTTAGAGATGATAATATGCATTCATTGAACTCAAAAGGACATATATCAAAGTCTGAAGTTAAATGAGAATGCAATGTAACACCTACCACTAACCTTTCAATGACAATGTGTGACTGAAATCGTATGAAATATGCATCTACAGCTGTTAGACATTTCTACAAACATTTGGCATGCATTCTAAGAGACCAAAATGCACTTACAACAGATTGTCATTAACACAAACACTTGTCATACATACATGTAATTACCACGTGCCAATGAGTGGTACTAACAGCAATAAATGTAGCCTCCAACAATCTGAAACCGCTCTTCAAACCCCTTTGAATTTATGTAGATTAACTCTTCTAAAATGCATTAGTACTGTAGCATTTACTATTAACAGGTACTGTAGCAATTTACTATTCACGGGTACTGTAACGATTTACTATTCATGGGTACTGTAGCGCACTATTCACGGGTACTGTAGCAGCAAATAAATCTCTGAATATAATCCCTTTCAATCTGCAAACAAACTCTGAAATAAACCCTCCAATCAGCTCAATATTGACTCCTGAGTGAAGCCAACTCTCACAAGCATAATCAGATGATATTGCACACCCTCTATATGATGTTACAATGAAGAACCCATGCTCTCCAATGCCGACAAGCCTTCAACTACACTTCAATGCTCCAGAGAAACTTCAATCAAAAACTCCAATCACATAATGAAGTTCGATTCCTTTTGCACACTTATATTTCCTCAAGAAGTTCAAACTTCTTCAAAAAGCTCTTAATTAACATTAAAATGTTATAATATTTCATTGGCATCAATAATGTAATGAAACCTTGGGTTATGTGCTCATAAATTATTAATGAACTTGGCCCCCTTCTCATGATAAATAGACCCTCATTTAAGTGCTTTATAATATAAAGTCATTTTATAACTTAATAATATAATCTCCAAATAATTAATGTTTAATTGAGCCAATTAAACATTAATATCTCCATGAATACTCTGTATTTTTTAACGTCGTCTGAACTCCAAGCCAACATGAGGAGACTGCATATGACCATACCCCTTTACTAAAAATAGCAGCGGTCCATCTCTAACATCCCAAGACTTACTAAAATCCGTAAGTAGAGCAAATGATGTCCGAATGATGCCAAACGAAGACCAAACTGAAGCACTCTGAACACTGGGGATGATACCAATCCTCAAAAGACCCTCTAACCAATCCCATTAGCCTACGAGGTTCAGGGTAATAGGCTAATCCTCACTAAAAAACTGATGTCAACAAAAAGGGGACATCACAATGTCCTGTGATGCATTTATGTAGATCAACATCCTAAAGTTATTCAAAATTTCAGCAAGAAGGTACTAAGGTTTGAAAATATTCGATTTTATTATAATTTTTGGAAATGAAATTTTTCGTTGGTGTTGCTCTAAATGACCACCACAATGAAGATGAAGCAGAATCAAAAGTTTGGACAGCCATGTACATTGTCTATGGATATCTTGAAATAATATGTGTTGAGATACTTCTTGAAGCTAATGCCGACAAACTTTGTCGCCATGTTGAAGATCCTCCAGATGCAATTCTAGAGGAGCCTAAAAAAATTACTATGTCAAATGAACTGCACATATTTTAAGAAGTCCACACTTTCAAGACAGGAAGGAATCTAGTATAGATAAAACTCAAAATGGATGGTTGCTTAGCTTGGAAGTTTGTGATCTTGGGAATCATGCCCTTATGAGGGTATAAGACAACTTGATGGAGCTCAATAAAGTAACTCAACATGGACTATTGTCCAATGGCTCGAGAGATCTATGATATAGGAGTTTCGGTACATGGTAATCCGGGAATTCAGGAATTCAGCTGGAGAGCTACAGCTTTATGAAGGAATGAGGCACTTCTAAAGAATGGCATATTCATGGTTCAAGGTATTTTTAGTTTGTGTTGTTTTATTTTCAGCGAAGTAAGCCTTTCAAGGAGGTATTAGAATAATATTAAATTATTAAAATATTATGTTCCATTAATTTTTGCAATAACCACAACCTTTATACGGAGGCCCACACCCCATAATATTCATCACCATTTTATTTCTTACTACTAAATCATAGCTCCTTTATTAAAAAAAAATTGTAACCCTAGCCAGAAAATAGAGATAGGGCCCACATAAGCTAATTAATTTAAGAAGGACATTACATATTATAAGATTACTTTTTGTTATTTCTGCAGTAATTGATCTTTTATTCTGTTCAAGACAGTTCATGGAGATGGAGGATTTTTATAACGATCACACCTTGCTTTTATTTGTCTTATCTCTCTCTGACTGTTCATGAAGATGTTATCATTATGATTTTAAAACACTCTGAATTACTTGCCAAATCCCAAATACTCGCTAGTCACTCAGGCACAGCAAGTTGCTAGCTAAAAAATTCAACAATGGTGAGTACTTGCTGGTAAACTTGGTGAGTCCAAAGGTAAAACGCATCTGCCATAAAAACAAAAAAAAACTGCCAATAAACTGTGATGAACTTTTCTTTCCCACCATTTCAAATTGAGCTTCCATTTTAGGTGTATACAGCAAATCCTGATTATTTGCAGCCATATTTCTGTGATTTGAAGTGAAGATTGACTGATTTTAGAGAATTTTTCGGCTGTATTTCGAAAAAGCTTCAAAAAGGCATGCACCATAGAGGTCTATGTGGTCTGGACCCCACAAAGGATGCATCCTCTCAACCTCACTGGGAGCTCCCATCCCCAGACGCCTAATCTGATTTTAAAAAGCTAAAATCAAAAATTGTTTCAAGTCCATGTTTTTCTTGGATAAAACTTGTAAAATATTAATACAGATATGTAATTAAATAAATTTATCATCATGACACTATGCTGTGAACTGGTTACTGAACTCATTTTTCGATCTACAAATTAGGAAAAATTATTTAAGACCTCTGTAAATTTGGTTTCACGAATGCTTTTTAAGAAGATTTTACAAATTTATGTGTTTTTATACGTTTGGAAATTTCACCAAGTTTTTCCAGAGTCCCAAGACTGAGTCAAATTGTAGGCCTGCCAAGTTTTTGCTGCGTCAAGTTTTGAACTATGGCTGTCATGATCACAACTCCCTTCCCATATTTTAATACCTCCTTGATTGTTGGATGTTGTTTCCCTTAATAGATTCCCCTTTGGCTATCAAAAAAGGACGTTACAATCAATTAAAAAGGTCATAAGTGAATGTCTATGATGGGATCTTCCCATTAATGCAGATCAAAAAGGACTTTAATACAATCTTAGAGTAGCACACAAATCAAAAACAAAATAGGTAGGACACTAAATGTTCACTATGAAGCTCAATAATACATTATCAAAGTCTGTTGAAATTAGTTTTTAGATAAACTTTTCTATAAACAATCAAAGTGTATGTACTTGGATAGAAATTCATATTTGCTTTTACAATTACCAAGATTAACGATCAATTCTCCAGGATTTGTTTGATATTTTTTTTAAGGTTGTATAAACTGATTTATGAATGCAAACGCCTGAGCAATTGAGCCTAATATTGTTTTCAAATTTATTTCGTCCTCAACATTTAAATTGTTGCATGTCCTACAAATATTTGCATCAAAATTTAAATAAATGGAATCAAACATCCATTTTCCTTGCATTTACTTATAGATTATGGTGTGTTTTCGACATGCCAGATCCTTCAACACAATTTTTAAGAGAAATGGAGATCCCAAACTTGTTAATAAATTAAATAAGCTCATTTTAACATCCTTTGACAGCACAGTCTTTAAATCCCTACGCATGTTTGCATATATATAGAACCAAATATCACAGTATCAAAATGAAAGAACGTAGTTTATGTCAGCAGCAAAGGTTGAAATAGCAAAACCCTCATTTTATTTTCAATCCGCTAAAATAGGGGAGACAAGGAAGAGATATTGGAAATTCCAAGCCCCTTATGTGTTTAATACCTTGAAACGTTTGGAGAATAGGAAAACCTGAAATGGTCTTTAGATGAAAGCCGGGATTTCCAAAAAGGAAATATTCAATGAAAATGAATAAGAAAGCCCTAAATTTAAAAGTTCCAAGGCCCTCGTGTTATTCTATACCCCGAAAATTGATGGGGGTAAGAGCAAATGGGAAAACGATGGTATAAGGAGGGAAGATGAAAGATAAGAAAAGAATCAACCTGAAAGACCAATGGGATTAGTATCGGCCTCCATGAAGCTACAGATCCTCTCCATGACCTCTCTGCCCTTGAGGCTATTCTGCAGAAACTTTTCAGCGCAGCGCTGCTCGACTTTCTCAGCGACCGAGGCTAAGGCAGAGAGCGGGGTGCAGCGGATGCTGGTCTCCTGCGTAGAGAGAGTCCATTGAGGATTGGCAGGATGGGGGACGAGCCACGACTTCTCCTCAACCTCCACAAAGTCCTTGAGCGTGATGTTTTTGGAGACGAGGGCCATGCTTCGATTCTTGGCGTCCACGATAGAGGTCTCAATACAGTGGCAGACGTTTTGGCCGAGGAGGCGCTGCAACCACCAGGGACCCGGCGTGTTCACCGTTATAATGCGCTTGCTGCGCAGCTGTCCGCTAGTCGCGTCCAGGGCTCGACTCACCGTGTCCACCTCTACGATGTGCGACAGCGTCGATCTGTTAGCCGGGTCCCCAAATTTCCTCCAGCTTGCGGCGCTTACGCGCTCCCAAGGGTGCCTGAACACATGCTCCTGCGTGTATACCTTCACCATATCTCCAAAAATACTTATCAATTGCCTCTGGGGGATTCAGCTACCAAAAGTGCCGAAGAAATATGAACCGTCTTACTGACTCTCTTTATGCTTCAATGCCTGATGCCGTTTGATTTCTTCTCAGTTTTCAAAGCCGTCGTGTTATAAATGGTGGACTACATTGAAGAAATCGGGCATGCCTAAGAAGCTGCCCAAAGCCCGTCTCAAGAACTTTCCGAGGGAATTTAGACTTTTAAGGCTCTCTCTCTTATGTAAAAGGTCCAACCGTTTTTTCTTTTTTGAATAGGGAAAGGATTCATTAGTAGTTATTCATGTATCAATTAGGTCTTTTTTTAATTTATTTATTTTTGGGAAAGGTTCAGTTATCGGATCTATTATTAGTTATTTATGTATCAATAAATTGTTAAGTTTTTGTTTATCTAATCTTTTAAGGGAAGGGGTTCAGTTCTCAATCCATTACATATATCAATAACTTGTTAGGTTTTTGTTTATCTAATCTTTTAGGGGAAGGGTTTCAGTTATTGTCCACGTTCTACTAATCTTTCATTGGATTTTGCTAATTAAAAATTCACTAAAAATTTATCTAGTGGACCAATAGCAGTCTATTGGTATATCTAGTAAGTTGGAAAAAAAGTTAGTAATTACATAAATTGTAGAATTTTATTGGTACTAATAGCACACAATATTTGGGCATTTGTGCATAGGTATTAGATCAATTGTGCAAATTATTTGGTTGTCAAAACAAACGATTGCCACTTTTTGACCCTTATGTTCACAACGAAACCCACAACATTCATCTTCACTACCCAAAAGCCAAAACAATAGCTATAAGCAATTAAGTTGCATATGAAGAAAATAAAAATAAATAAATAAACATCCAAATTCAATGTATTGATTAGGAGTTTAGGGTGCACAAAGTTAGCTATAACGACTATTGGTACCCTTCCCCTAATTACCATCTTTAAAAATTATCAATACACGATAATTAAAAAATCACAAAAATATTTTGCATGTATTCATAGTTGTCCATTTGTACATCCCCACTACTTAAAATCTGAATATATAAATGAAGAATTGTGCAACTTTATTGATAACCATAGTACAAATTTACTAGAGCATTTGTGCATAGATATTGGTAAAAACTTGTTAGAGGAATATGTATTGGATCAATGTGTAGACCAATTTGGTGATTTTAGCACACAATTATTGGGGCATCTATGAATAAGTATTGGACATCACTTCTAAATGACCACTTTTAAGTTAGTTGTGCATATATTCAATCCTTGTGTGTTTGTCCTAACTACCTCAAAGCTGAAACAATAGCTTCAAGCTCTTAAGTCACATACAAAGAAACCCATAAAAAATTGTCAAATCTTGACATACTATTCAAGAGCTTAAGGTGCACAAAGTTAGGGTGGGCGACTACTAGATCCTTTCCCCTATCTTGTTTTTTTCTCTTTTGATTTTAGATTAATAAGTATGGAAATGATTTTTTAGTTGTATATAGTTTTAAGTCTAGTCTTTTAGGTTTATATTTATTTTTATTTGCAATCTCTTTTATATGGAATAAGTCTTCGTTTTTATATTGTCGTGTGTATTGTTAAAAATTAGATTTGTAGTCATGTAAATGGTCTAAGTCAAGTGTGCAATTAAAAAATTAATATTAAATTTTTTAATCTAAATTCAAATTTTAGGGTCAATTTTAGCCTTCCCACTTGACTATAGTATGTCAACCTAGCACATTAAATATTTTGTTTATAATCCTTATAGTTCATTTTAAAGGGGTGGCCTTGATTCATTTAAGGGGAGCCCTAATCTAGATCTCAACTCACATTCTTATTTGCAAATTTATTTAAGTGCAACTATTCGAAGTATTTTCATTGCATCATCACCTAGGGTATCTAATGCATGTTTTCGCATTGTCATTGATTATTTCTAAAGTCATTCAATTGATATCCTTACAAGGTTTACCATAAAGGAGATAACTATCTCTATCACATGTTGATTTAACATAAAGGAGATACTATACCTATCACATATAAACTACTAACTATACAACCAAGTTTTTGTGCAAAAATAAGCAAACAAATTCATCAAAGATTGAAGGTAAATAATCAAAGATGTACAAAGATCAAACCTATTTATTGAAATAAAATTAACACTTATGTTGGTCAAATTACAAGCGTATGATTAGTCCTACATCTGTGAAAGAGTTCCACTATAACAAACAAAAATTTTATTAGCTCCATAATATTTCTCTAAGATTCTTGCTCGAATCTACCTTGACTGAGGAAGATTTGCCATCCAATCTTTGTTGGAATAAATTTTGTCTATCCAAAGCGGGTACCTTTGCTTGGATAGCATTAAGGGGTCGCATCCTCATGGGGGGAGAGGCTAAAAAAAATTGAATTCTTAAGACCTTTCAAATGTGTGATGTGCAATAGAAGTGAGGAAACTTTAGATCACCTTTTTTTGTAGTGTGAATTTGTAATTGTTAGAGATTTGTGACTCAAAAATCAGGATGGTAGGTGAACCAAGGGAAACCTTCATGCAAGGTTAGCGGGTTAGTTAAATCCAAATAAGCATAAAAGCTAAATGAAAACAACAAGCTAACTAGATTATACCTTGCAAGAGAGGAGTCTCTCTTGTTCCTCTGATTGAGCTTGATGAAGTAGAGGCGCCCTTGTGCTCCACTTGTTTGGATATGCTCTTCTTGATGGATGTGGAATGCTCTCCAAATGCACAATAAGGTTAGTGGATTAGGATTGGATTTGGATTATGGTGGATGGGGAATGGATAGATTTGGATGAAAAATGATTTGTTTTGGATGAGGGATTATTTGGATATTATGAGGGCATTATGTGGATATGATAGAAGGAGATAGAGGAAGAAAGGGGCAGCATAAGATTACAAGAAGATTCCTTGTACTATTTTGTGAGGAAATGGGACTCCAATTTATAGCTTGGAGGAGGCCAATGGAGGGCCAAGATTGATTAGGGTATGAAGAGTTGAGATTGATTTGGGATGGAAGACATGGATCAAGGTGTGTTGGGAGAATAAAAAGGTATATAAAATTCCTTGGGGAAAGGAGAGAGGAATTAAAAATTCCAAAATAAAGGATGTGTAGGAAGACTAAATGGATAATGGGAAGAGGATACATGGGGAGACTCGAGGAATTTGAATTCTCTTGAAAGGATCAAAGGTGATGTGACATGAGTGGAGGAATATAAAATTGGAGAATAATGATAAGTACGATTAATGAAGAATTAATTAGGCTAAGTGGAGATTAGAAAAAGTGATTTGTAGGAATCACATGACTTGAGTTAATTAATTAGAATTAATTAACTAAGAGGAATTTAGAAGACTTAATTATTTGGTTGACTTTAGAAGAATAGGGAAATAATTAATTTATTTGCTAAATTAATTATTGGACTATAGTGACAAGATTGGTTAAATTTGATTTAATTAACCTTAAGAAGAAGGGAATTAACACAATTAAATTGGTTAATTATGATGACAAGCTTAAATTAATTAAATATTAATTTTAGGTGTCTACATTTTGCCCCTCTTTGATATAGCATCATGAGGTGATGTTATATCAAAGAAGAGTAAAACATAGTGGATGGTGAGGATAAGGACTAGTAGCTTGATGCCCCAGTCTTGAGATGAGGAAGAATGACGAGGAGGAAGGATGACAAGGAAGTAGTGGTATGCCCCCTCGAGAGGACAGGCAGGTTCAAAGAGCATGGTTGTGCTCTCGAAATGGATTAGAAGACTAAATAATGAAAGAATGAAGATGATGAAAGAGGGAATAAATGAATTTGAGCCTCTGAGATGGGCGAACGAAATGAAGTGGATAGGATTTCTTGTTCTACAGATATGGAGATCAAACCTAGTTTTTTATATTGCCACGGATTATCTACACAGATGATTATAGGAATTGAGATGTTTTGAATATCTGAGGCATGGACTAGACTCTCAAACAATAGGTATATCTATGTACACAGGTTCGCAAACATCGATGATGATGTAAATGCGAGACTGTAGGATCATACAAAAGAAACCATCAAGCATGCCATACCACAAAAACAATGCCCCATTATACACCAACCAAGACATGCTGAGATATAGGATGACCAGGGCAGCCCTGAACAGGTATAGTCCTGGAACACAAGATGAAAGTCAAAGTGACAAGCTCAATCATGACATCTCTTGCCAAGAGTTGGACATGGATTTGGCTAGGCTGCCAGACATGGGAAGGATACATCTTGATGGGCATGAAGATGGATTTGGATAAACTGCTAGACATGGGAAGGATGCATCCCGATGGGCAGGGTACAGATAGATTGATAGATGCAAGAGACAAGATGGTGTGTAGGATCTCTAGGTGAGAGGATTGTTGCTTGGATTTGATTAACACAGTATGGATGGGTGTTTGGATTACATATGAGTCAGCATAAGCTCAGATAGATGAGAAAAGCTCAATGTGATGGGGGTCATAAATGGATTGGATAAAATGGGAGGGGGATAAATGATTGAATAGAATTAGATGGGATGGGGAATATGATATGATACGATGGGATTGATTTGTGGATATAGGATAAATGGAGGGGGACCAATGACAAGATCAAGACCAGAGGTAGCAATGAGGGATGAATTTGGATAAGATGAGGGATATGAGATGGAGGATATGGATAGGATAGTCAAGACCAAAGATAGGAAAGGAGGATGGACTTAGATAGGATGTGGGTAGAGGATAACGGATATGGATAATGCAGATGGCAGGACAGTATGGATGAAGCTTGCCCCCAAGTGTAGAGTGCAAGAAGATTGGGGGACTACACATGATGCTTGTTTCAAGAATCTAGTTTTGTGGATATTATATATGCTATAATAGAACGAGAAGGATAAGAGATGTGAGATGAACTAAGATTGACTTGGTAAATGGGATGGGATGGGAGACATGGATAGGCGAAATTTGTATAATTGTGAGGGATGTATGAGCTAAATGTGGATGGTTGATAGGGTGGTCCATGAACTTCAATGAGCATTTCTCATACCAAGCTTTGAAGTTTGGAAGTGGATTTTGGGTAGCCATGTGACCTCAAAATGCTGAGAATGGGGGGGATAAGTTGGGATTGGATAGACTTGATTGAAAAAAAAGTAATGATGTTCGATGAAGATGAGGACTAGGACTTAGCAACTTTAGATTGGATTGATGGATTGATTTTATTTTATTTTATTTGCTTGGATCAAGTTGAATTTGATTAGATTGGATTGGTCCTTAGGTTAGGACAAGATTGATTTGGATGAAACCTTAGCCCTTGGATGAGGACTTAAGTGAGGCGTGAAAGGATCCAAATGATTAAGCCTTCTTCTACTTAGGGTGGACTTGCATGCCTAAGCAAAATAGGGCAAATGATCCAAATGATTAAGCCTTCTTCTACTTAGGGTGGACTTGCGTGCCTAAGCAAAATAGGGCAAAGGATCCAAGTGATTAAGCCTTCTTCTAATTAGGGTGGACTTGTGTGCCTAAGAAAAATAGAGCAAAGGATCCAAATGATTAAGCCTTCTTCTACTTAGGGTGGACTTGCACGCCTAAAAAAGATAGGGCAAAGGATCCAAATGATTAAGCCTTCTTCTACTTAGGGTGAACTTGCGTGCCTAAGCAAAATATGGCAGAAGGATCCAAATGATTAAGACTTCTTCTACTTAGGGTGGACTTGCGTGCCTAAGCAAAATAGGACAAAGGATCCAAATGATTAAGCCTTCTTCTACTTAGGGTGGACTTGCATGCCTAAGAAAAAGAGGGTAAAAGGATTAGGGTTTTGATCAACCCAAAATGATTAAGCAAAGGTACTTGGGGGAGATTCTTTCCCAAGCAAAAAATTCAATTGATTGATTGATTAAAGATAAAGGTCTAAATTAAACTTTCACAAAGTGTCGACCTTAGGATGAGGTTGATTGATTGATTGATTGGGTTGATTAGGATCAAATGGGATTTTGTAAATTTGATTAGGTTAATGTTCTAAGTCCTTGAGGATGGAATGAAAATGATTGTGGAAGAATGGATTGATGGTATGAAGAGGAAGGGGAAGGTTACCCAAGATTGGATTAATGATAGAATAGAGATATTGGTTGGGGATTGATGATTGTTTAGATGGATGAAAATGGATTAGGGATTTGATATGGATGAAGATGAGGGAGTAGGGGTTTTATAATGACAAAGTGGAATTTGAAGGGGTAGTGTTTTATACCAATTGTACTCCTGGCAAGAAGACATAGAAAACACATTAGCCATTGATGCAAATAGAGACTTCAAGCACATCATGCTATCTTAGGAAAACCTTTGCTTGTTGACTCAGGTACACACCCAATAGCTAATCAGAATACGACCACTGAGTCTCACGCAATGGATCCTCAATGTTGTATTAGCCGACTCCAAATACTAATGGGGGCACGATATGGCAAGTCTCTTGGGGGAGTTACTATCTCCCTTGCACAAAGATTATCCACCTTTCAGAGGTGAACCGGGTAGATTCTATTTGTAGAGTTCTTAGTAAGGGTTTATGTGCAAAGACTATCCTTTGTAGTCCACGATTGAGGCCTATAGCCCAACAAAGTACCAAGCACAATAGTAGTCACACAAGCATGATTTAGACCTCAAGGGCCCTTCAAAGTGATCAATATGAGAGTAAACTCAAATAGTTTCATCCTCCAAGATTTTCATCTCAAAAGGTGATTTGATTATAGTGATTTGGAATGCTCGAGTTCAGTCGTACTCGCTTGGGTCGTTCCCCTCTCACCGATGCCTATGCTAGTGTGCCAGGCAAATCGGGAGGGCAGGCCCGCTAAAGGTAAAAAGCATACAAACAAGAGGAAAATAAAACACAGAAGACAAGTGGTTAATTCCCTTAAACAAAACCAAGTGTGCAACTAGTATAAAGTAAGCAAATGTAAATTTTAAGCCCAAAATCCAAATGCTATCTAACTAGAAAAATGCACACAAGAACAAATCTAGTGGGAATATTATCTTTTATACAACGTCCCGCAAAAGAAAACATATTAGTAGTTTTGAATTAAGCCTTGGACCGCTCGGATAAAGTCTGCAAGACTCAAAATCTGATCAATAACATAAAATTTTGCAGATGCAGTGCTCGCGTTGTTTCGCAAACGCTAGCGCCAAACCATGAGTGCTAGCACTAAAGTAGAAATACAGGAAAAATAAATAGAAAATAAACAAAATAAGAAAGAAAAAAAAACCTTGAAACAACAGGTAGGGAGTTATACCAGTGGACGCGTTGTTCTACTATTAGTCGCGCCAAAACGTGAGTGCTCGCACCAGAGATAAAAGGCGTTAGCAGTTAACAACATATTTTGAAAATTCAAATTAAAAAAAAAGAAAAAAAAGAAAGAAGCAGGAGATTTTCTAAGGCGCTCGCACTAAAGCAACGTTAGCAAAATACAAAAAAAAAACCTGAATAAAACAAGTTAACTAATTTTTATTTTTTTTATGTTTAGATAAATTTATCCTTTGTATGTGTTTTTTTAATAACTGGTTAAAAAAAGATAGAAAGTAGAATGACTGAAAATCTGAGCAGAGAAGTAAATGAAGAAAGGTTGCAGGTGGACGCGATATTTCTACAGTGCTCGCGTTGATCGACAGACCTGCAAAAATGGTGGGTTAATAAAATTTAAATTTGAAACATATGCGTTGAAGCACCTGCACACACGCTGAAGAAGAAGCGCATGCGCTGAAGCCGAGGTGCATGCATTGGTTTGCAAACTCTCACTCTAATCCGGAACCTGCGACTAAAAATGGTGAAAAACCTGCAAAAAAGGTTAAATTTTCGAGACGTGGGTCCCACCGGACATTCCAAAATGAACCAAGGGAAACCTTCTTGCAAGGTTAGCAGGTTAGTTAAATCCAAATAAGCATAAAAGCTAAATGAAAATAACAAGCTAAGTAAATTATACCTTGCAAGAGAGGAGTCTCTCTTGTTCCTTTGATTGGGCTTGATGAAGTAGAGGCGCCCTTGTCTTCCACTTGTTTGGATATGCTTTTCTTGATGGATGTGGAATGCTCTCCAAATGCACAAAAAGGTTAGTGGATTAGGATTGCATTTGGATAATGATGGATGAGGAATGGATAGATTTGGATAAAAAATGATTTGTTTTGGATGAGGGATTATTTGGATATTATGAGGGCATTATGTGGATATGATAGAAGGAAATAGAGGAAGAAAGGGGCAGCATAAGATTAGAAGAAGATTCCCTGTAGTGTTTTGTGAGGAAATGAGACTCCAATTTATAGCTTGGAGGAGGCCAATGGAGGGCCAAGATTGATTAGGGTATGAAGGGTTGAGATTGATTTGGGATGGAAGACATGGATCAAGGTGTGTTGGAAGAATAAAAAGGAATATAAAACTCCTTGGGGAAAGGAGAGAGGAATTAAAAATTCCCAATTGATAAAGGAATTAAAATTCCTAGGGAAAAGGATACATGGGAAGATTCAAGGAATTTGAATTCCCTTGAAAGGATCAAAGGTGATATGACATGAGTGGAGGAATATAAAATTGGAGAATAATGATAAGTATGATTAAGAAAGAATTAATTAGTGAAGCAGTCATCGGTGAGGAGGGACCTCAAAGAGATCAATCTGGACCGGTCAGCAAGAGTAAACACAATAGAAACACAAAGATATGATGGAGGCAATGCATAATAGATTGTTTTATTGCCTAAAAATTGATTACATCCAACCGGTAACAACCGGGTTACTACATAGTGGCTCACAGGCCTAGTAGAACATACATAATAGGTCACAACCGATACCTTGAATTATGAGATCTATCTTCTACACACAATCTAGCTACTTGTTTCTCTCCTTAATTACATTCTAATGCGCAATTACAACTATATATATATATCGATCCAAAGGATCCAGTCGGCCCAAAAGGGTTCAAAACCTGAAGAACAAGACCTAACGTGCAAAATAACAAGGTCGGCCTTTGCCAAGAGATTCCTCTAGAAAATCTTAAGGATGAAACGTAGATCGTGGTAAAAGGTCGGCCACATGACAAGGAACATCGGAATCAAGACCCAAGGCTCCACAAGCTTCGGAAAAGGTTTTGGTAGATCACCTAAATAGCTCTAGGCAATCGATAACAAGAACTGCACACCGGCAACAGGAAACCGTCAAGGAAACCGATAGCGATATCTTGTCGAAAAATGATCTAAATGCGATGCGGTCTCGAAACAAGAAAGATGATCAAGTATTCAAGTATAATCCAACTCCATAGGATTCGGTAAGCCAAAATCGGGACACACGGAAAGGAAAACTGCAACTGCAAATAGAAAGCAAAACAAAAAGGAAAATGTTTTGGGTTGATGCAAGATTGCTATGAACCGAGGATGCTCACACATCGGACATCTGAGGGTATTGAAAAAGTGAGCCTCTCACTTTGTCTAGGTCAGAGGAAAAATAAGGTGGTCTACCTCTTCCTGAGAAATCCAAGATGAATCTTCAACTAGTCTGTCCTTCCACTTCACAAGATATTCCTTATACTGACCTCTCTGGGTACTACGCCCAATCCTACTGTCCAAAATCTCTTCAATCTGATCTGGTTCCTTCTGGGGCAATTGTTTCTCCAAGTCTACAACACTATCCTCACTAAATTTTGGTTCATGATACTCATGAAGATTTGCAATGTTAAACACAGGTGAAATTCTCATACTATCCAGTAACTCTACTTCATATGAATTTCCAGAACTGAACTTCCTCAAAATCTTGCAAGGTCCAAACTTCTTCATCTACAACTTGTTATAAGTTCCAACCGGGAATCTCTCTTTTCTCAGATATACCATCACTTCATCGCCAACTTCAAATTCCTTATGTCTCATCTTCTCATCTGCCTTCTCCTTATACTTATTGTTCATGTCTTCCAAATGTTGCTTAACCTGAATATGCAATATCGCATGTGATCTACAAAGTCTTTTGCTTCTAAACTTCTCTGGTCTTTGTGTGTGTGAAAAAGGGTTTGTACCTGCAAGCACAACACTTCAATTAAGTCATTATATGTATGGTTAGTAATCAATAATCAATAAGTAAAAAACCATAACAAAACGATTAATTGCCTTCTTAAAGATGCGAGTATAATATTGCTCTCAGATTTTTTATAAGCAATACCAATGACTAGACTACACCAAGATGAAGGATTTAATCTATATGATATTAACTATATGGATGCAAAATGGATGAATAATTCAAGCAAAATAACGAATTCAAGCAATATGGATTCAAGTAATGATGGATGCAAATAATCTAAAAAAACACAATGATCTTCAATGACTCCAAAGCGAAATTAGTGTGATAATAATCTCCAAGCGTGTTCTCAAAAATCTCTGGGGTAAATTGAAATGAGAGCTGAAGACTGAATTTATAGAGAATTACAAAAGAAAAAACTCAATATAGGATTAATTGAAAATAATTGAGAAATCAGGTTTAGTTAACCTTGAGATAGATTCCAATTATAGTTTAATTGAAATGAATTCAAATTAGAAGTCCAAGTTGAATTGGAAATAATAAGAAATTAATTCCATGCATTTGTGATAAAAATAGATAATTCTTTTATTTATTCAAGAAAAGAGTCTTTTCAATGCAACTGAACTTCTTTTTCTGAAAAGCTTTGAGTTCCAATTTTAGAGAATAATTCAATAATTCAATTTAATTGCTTTTATGATTTCAAGTTCTAAATTTAGAAAAAGAAATAATATCTCAAGTTTGATTTCTCTTTCAATCCAATTCTTTTTGTTTAATTTCAATTCAACTCTTGCTTTGTAATCAATTCCTCTTTTGTAATAAATTAATTCTTTTTGCATGATTAAATGGTAATTTAATTAATTAATTAAATATGCAAGGATATTTAATAAATTAAAATAGGATAATTGATCAAAATGATATTCTTGGAAATGATTCAATTAATTAAATGAATATTTAATTAATATTGAGTATTTGATTTGCCATGTGATATTTGATGATTAAAGAATTAATAATGTGCTCAAGATTGATTTATTGCCTTTGGTTAGGACCTTGGTGATGTTGTCGAGATTACGGGCCCATGGTTTAGATGACCATTTTTAGGGTATTACATTTGCCCCTCTTTAAATTAATGTGCGAGCAGCGCGTTGGTTCAAAGAATGTGTGATATCTAGAAGATGTCAGTTCTGAACTTGAATGATCACGAACTAGATGAAGAGCAAGGTGTTTAGCTTGATTCGAAGCGACAAAGCTGAATGAAGTCTGATCAAAACAATACCGATCCTGAACTTGATTGAACTGAGGAACAATAGAAACAAAAGATACCAAACTTGAACTTGATTGATCAAGAAGCAAATCTTACTGATCTAGAACTTGATTGATCTAGACACAGTGAGTGATGATAAAAATCAATCTTGAACTTGATTGATCAAGACACGATGAAGATAAACTATCCAGCTTGATCAAGAAATGAATACTAAACACCTGCTTAGATTGAGTGTGATCAAAGATACTCTTTAAACTTTTGATTGAGTTTAAACAAATAATCAATTTGATGTAAAGCGATGAAACTGATTAACGTTAAGAGATTGATTCAGATGAAAGACAATTATCAGCTTGATTTGAAGCGATGAAACTGATATGCCCCTAGTGATCGATTCGATTCACATGATCGAGAGATCTCAATTTGATGTGAAGCGATGACGCTGAGATGCCCCTTAGCAATAAGAATTGGTTTTCTTTAGTTGAAAATATTTTGCTCGACTTTTGATGAAGATTTGAAAAAAAATGTTCTCGACATGTGAGATGTGAGGCCATAAGGTCGTAAGTATGCCCCCTCGGGAACGAAATCGAAAAAAATAGCGAGGGTACTTGATCATAGGCAATTATGTAGCAAAAATAAGTTATTTGAGCACAAATTGATTGTGAAGAATATTTGAAGAATCGATGTTGATTGATGAAAAATTGAGCACAGAGTTGATTGTAAAGTTGATGTGTATAATTGAAATTGATATCCAGCGTTGAAATTGAGCACAATTGGAAGAAAGAATAAGCATTTGATGAAAAGAGCGCTAAGTGATCTAAATTGTGAAATTGACTAGCAAAATGATCTCGAATTTCAATTTTGATCTCGAAAATGGAATCAGAGCGGGCGAATTAGCTAAGGGTACAATTTTCATGTCCATCAGAGCAAGTTGAAAAATTAGGTTTTTGGCTATATATGAGATGAAAGTGTCATTTTCAAATCATTTTAACCCTCCAAGTTTGAAAATTCAAAAAGCCTTATGCGAAGAAAATGGTGGTCCCTACTCATCAGCATTGATTCGAGTGCCAGAGATGTCATAATCGACCCCAAACTATGAGCCAGTGATAAGTGATAGATCTTAAGCCTCTTTATGTTTTCAATTTTGAATTTTTTTTGCTCATTTTTCAACTTTTTCGCATGTTTGGGGTCGAGTTTCACGTTTTATCGTGCAAAGCAGGATTTTGTCTCGTACGAGTAACTATTAAAATTTCTTTTGTCGTTTGAAGTCATTGGAATTGTCGTTCGAGCCCTACCCTTGTATCGTACAACAGATCTGTAAAAAGACCATTTTGTCATCCGGGGTCCAATAATTTGTCGTTTTGGGTTGTTTTATCGTATGATAGCTTTTCTCGGCTCGTACGAAATACTGCTTCTCTATGTTTTGTCGTTTGAGAGACAATGAGCATTTTTGAAGGTCTAAACATGAAAATTTGATTTTGCATTTGACTTAGTTGGATTTGCTTGATGTTTTACTTCTCTTGTAGGCTCATTTGGAATGTTTTCTGATGCTTCGTTGTTGGTTTTTTTTGCAGGTTCGATTACCTCCTATGCTCTTTAGATGTGTTTATCCTCCTACTATGGCATTAATTCGACATTTATCTGAGGTTAAGCAGGCTCATATTGATGTATGTGGTTTGACTCATCTTCTTGGTTTACCAGATATCCGTGTGAATCACGATATGCTCATGACGTTGGTAGAGTGTTTCCATTCAGAGCATAACACGTTTCATTTGTCGGTGGGGGAGTTGACTATCACTCCCGAGGATGTATATAGGATCCTCTGTATCCCTTTTGCTAGGGATAAGGTGGATTACAATTCAGGACACCTTCCAAGATTACAGACAGTGAGGCATGTCTTTAGAGATCCTGACATTTTGACCTGTTCCATTAGTTGGGATATATTGATGAGAAGATACAGCGAGGAGTTTCCTCTGGCGTGTGTTCTAGCAGGATTTATAGGTTGTTTTTTGATGCCAGATAGAGGGCAGCAGGGTTTCTAGTGTGGTTGGGGTAGGATGTTGATGAGATTGATGGAGACCCCTCAGAGGCTTGGCTGGGGTTCTTGCTTGCTGGCTCACATGTATCGCAAGATGCATGAGATCGTATATAGAGATGGTCGGATTATGGCCACAGGTGTATATATTTTACAGGTTTGGGCTTGGGAGCATCTTCCCATTTGTTGGCCTATTGTAGATGATAGTAGAGAGCTCGGGCAGCCAATTATATATAGGTATGTCGGTTATATTACACAACCCCATCTGGGCAAGACATATTTTTGGCGACAATAGTTAGATGATTTGATAGCCTAGTGTGGAGACCGTATAGAGGTTTGGAACCTTGGGATGACTGGCAGCTAGTCCACAGGGACCTTTTTGTCACGTGTCCACTTATTGGGAGATCACAGACCATTGTGGAGCGGTTCGTCATTTCTCGAGTGATGAGGTAATATGGCTGGCCTCAGGGGATCTCGCAGGAGTATATAACGTATGCATGTTACGCGGATGAGGAGAAACAGGGATGGTCTCCATGATTATCTTATGCCTTAGCCATGTAGGAGCTGACTGGTCTACAATGCCTCAGATGGGATTATATGGATGATGTATCAGATGCAGGGGTATTGCCCTAATATAGAGAGTGGTTCCAGCAACATCCTTTTCCTAGGTTTACTAATTCGGGTGAGCAGGCATCGCACATTGAGGATATTGAGGATGATGCTCCCGCACAGGTACAGGGACAGGGTCCAAGACATGGATAGGGACAGAGAGCCGAGGCTCTGAGGTGGACAGGTGGTGATCCTAGTGCTAGTAGCATCAGGGTTCCAGCTGAGGGTGGACATCAAAGGGGTGAGGGCGGATCCTTTGGGAGAGTAGGAGTGAGATTGGGTGGAGCTGAGGAGGAGCGAGCAACTCCAAGACAGGTGCGGCAACGGCGAGAGGAGCAGGGTGGTACTGGAGGTGGAGATGGGGGTGGAGAGTCAACGAGAGAGTAGGGGACAGACACAGGACGGTCAATGAGAGCACGTCTTGTAGAGCTGCAGTCATAGTTGATAGTGGCTCAGACTCAGCTGGCGGAGCTGAGAACAGAGCGCGATCGTCAGGTTGCGGCGATGAGAGCGGAGCGAGACACCCTCTAGTAGGAGGTTTTTCATCAGAACAGCAGGGCAACCTACTATGTCGCAGCATATAGTGTGGCAGTACCAATAGTGCAATAGGTGATTCCTTATTCTCGATATATGTCACGTCCTGAGGGAGCTCGGGCACCTCGACAGGATCCCGGTCATCAGGCTCCTCCTCCTCCACCAGGCGATGAGGGAGAGGCTCAGAGCTAAATATTCTTCTTGTAGCACAGATATATTTTATGTAGACACACCCATTTTTTTGTAGCCTATACGATTCTTGCTCTGATGGGAGTTTGTATATGTCATTCGACATCATTTTGTACCTTTAGACTTGACATGATATATATATACGAGATCCGATTTGACTTCATCGGTCTTGTGTTGATTCGTTTATGAGATGTCTTTTATATGCTTTGTTCTATATGTATGCATTTCTTTTCAATATGAATATATGTAATGCAAATGATTATGGATGTCTATTTTTGTTTCTTTTCATATGCAAATAAATGAATGTGCAACGAAGTAATGAATAATGCAAAAAAAAATAAAAAAATTCTATGCAATAAGATAAATGCAGATGAGTGAATAATGAAATGTATGAATCTATATTAAATGTTATGTATGCAGCTAACATCTCAAAAACACAAGTACTTGATCAAAAAAATGATGATAAATAGACCACTTAGCGTAAGAAATGATGATGCTTTCAGCTCTCATTCAGAAGATAAAGAGATTATTACCATACCAAAATCACTCTAAATTCACAAAAATGTAGAATGATATGCAAAATGATATGCGGAATGCAACCTAAACCTAGTCACTGGATTTAAAATACTTAAGATTCATCACTGAGTATAACGAACACAACAGGCAGGTTAGAGTTCCGTTCTTTTTTAATGTGCAATATGTATTATCTTGTCTGCAATGACCCTTTTTTCGGTCATATCTTTGGACAGATTTCACAGGGATCCGAATTGCATCATTAAGAAATTCCCTCAAAACAAACAAAGAAATGATACGGACCTCCCTATAGCATACATATAAGCGGAGTCGAGGTATGTGAGGCGATTTCACCTTGTTGTGAAGGCTCTTATCATAGACACCCAGCTAATTTATATGTTTCCAAATCATTGGGATCATTCCGACAAGCAGAAAACAAAGAAAATATTATACCCCCAATCCTTGTTCCTCGTAGTCACAATAGACTTCCTCGAGTTACTCAGAGGGATAATAATCGAAAACCAATATAAAAGACAACACACAAAGAAAATTTCATTCATAGCTCAAACTGTTTAGTGATTGTTTTCCGTTATGTTGTTTTGCTTGTTTACTCAGTGATAAAAACTCTTTGGTAGTTAGGAGACAGGTGACTGACTCGGAGTGGACGACCATGATTCACTGACAGAAAGTTGACTTGTTTGACATTGCTTAGGATATGTAATATGCTCTGTCAATTAACCTAAGACTAGGACGTTGATCAGTTTCAAGTCATGAGGGTTCCAATGAACCAGTTTGTCACGAAAGTGACAGAAAAATATGTACAAGCGAAAGCAAAAGATGCATGAAAGCGGGAAATGCCAACGTTGCGTTGATAGATTGAGTGCTTGAGTACAAGAGGCGCCTGTTTACCAGGTTTTCACCTGCTTGGCAGAGATTCACTTCTTTTTTTTTACCAAGGTGCCTGTTTACCAGGTTTTCACTAGGGCATTTTCTCTCTTTATATTTTCTTTTTCTTTTTCTTTCTCTGATTTTTTTTTTCAAGACGTTTTTCAATCTTTAGGATTTTTTTTTCAAGACTTTTTCAGTTGTACAAGTCGGTGGCACACAAAATGCTAAGCGAAGAATTTCTTCAAGTGGATGGTGTTAATCGGTTCACAAAGTCGTTCTCCTTTCGAATTTGAGAGTTGATAGGCACCAGAGCCAAATACTACAGTAACAATGTAGGGACCCAGCTAGTTGGGTTCAAACTTTCCTTTATTGTCTCCAAACTGCTGATTTTTAGGATTTTGTCTCAGAACTAGGTCACCAACCTAAAATTCTCTTTGTCAAACTTTCTTGTTATATCCTCTTGACATTCTCTTCTGATGCACTCTAAGATGATCAAACGCCACTTGTCAATGCCCATCCAGCAATTCGAGTTCTTGTAATCTAGATATTCTATGATCTTCATCAGTAACAAGACCTTGCAAAGAAACTCTTAGAGATGGTATTTCTACTTCAATAGGTAGTACTGCTTCGAACCCATACACCAAAGAGAAAGGTGTAGCCCCAGTAGATGTTTTGATACTTGTTCTGTAAGCCCATAGTGCAGGATTGAGCTGCAGATGCCAATCCTTCCCGAATTTGTTCATAGTTCTGTGCAAGATAGTCAGTAGGTATTTGTTAGACGCCTCAACTTGTCCATTACCTTGAGGGTAATATACCGATGACCAATGTTGCCTTATTTTGAATTTCTCACAAAGCTCGTCCAGATCTTTATTCTTAAACTATTCTCCATTATCAGTCACAATGGATGAAGGTATCCCATACCTGCAAATGATATAGTTTAGGATGAACAAGGCGACTTGTTTATCGGTTTCTTTGATGAGTGGAACCGCCTCTACCCACTTGGTGAAATACTCAGTGGCCGTTATGATGAATTTATGTTCGTTGGATGATGCAGGATATATCTGACCAATGAGACCAAAAGCCCATTGCTAAAAAGGCCAGTGTGTAATAAATGGTATGAGGTCCCTTACCGGGGCATGTATGAGATTTCCATGAAGCTGACATTTCTCACAAGTCTTAGCAAATTTTATGGCATCTTTTTCCATCTCTGGCTAGTAGTAGCCAGCCCGTAGTAGTTTCTGAGCTAAAGTAAGGCCATTCAAGTGAGATCCACAAATACCTTCATGGACTTCCGATAATGCACGTTTAGATTCTTCAGTTTCTAGACATCTAAGTAATGTACCATCCAAACCTCATCTAAATAAATCGTTAGCTATGATAACATACCGCGAAGCGTTTCAGGTTAGGTTTTTTTTCTCATTTTGGGTAAGATTTCCAAGGATAATTTGGTCGCATAGATAGGAATAGATGTGGTTGTATCGGGATGAGTCATGTCCAATAATAGCACAGAATATTTGGGTCTCAGGAGAATCATAAGCAGGGTAATATAAATCTTCCACCAAGAAATCAAAGAGAAAATTGGACTCTTGTAACTCAGGTATAGATGCCAAGGTGGCCATAGCATCTACTGCTCTGTTTGCAGATCTAGGAATCTATTGGAATGATACAAAAACAAAGTACTTCTTAAGATCATCAACCATCCTCTTGTAAGGCATCAATTTCTCATCTCGAGTTTGATATGTATCATTGATTTGATTAACCACCAGCTGAGAATCTCCATAGATATACAATTCTGCAACCTTCCATTCAATAGCTAGTTTTATCCCATTCACCAAAGCTTCATATTCTGCAATGTTGTTTGTACAAGGGAATATAATCTTATAAGACTTTGGGATTGAATACTTCTGAGGAGTAATGAATAATATGCCATCACTTGAACCATTTTGAGTAAAGGACCCATCAAAGAACATTTTCCAAGGTTGTTGAGTAAGAAGCATTATAGATTCATCTGGAAACTCTATGTGTAGTGGTTGAGAGTCTTCAAGCGGAGCTTCAACAAGTTGATCAACAATTACCTGTTCTTTTATGGCTTTGCGTTCCACATATTCAATGTCAAACTCTATAAGGATCATGACCCATTTCGCCAATCTTCCTGTAAGTGTTGCCTTATTGAGAAGATACTTGAGTGGATCAATTTTGGTCACCAACTTGACTGAATGTGCTAGCATGTAGTGTCTCAATTTTTGTGATGCAAAGACTAATGCCAAGCATGCTTTTTCTATTATAGTGTAGTTCATTTCATAAGACACCAATGTCCTACTGATGTAATAAATAGCTCGTTCCTTTTTATTGTCATCTTGTTGTGCCAGAAGTGCCCCCAATGATGAATCAGTTGCTGATATATATAAAATTAGTGGTTTACCCTGAATCGGTGGCATCAATATCGGTGGATTTGACAGGTACACTTTGATTTGCTGAAGATGTTGTTCACATTGCTGATCCCAGTTGTAAATTACTCCTTTTCTCAATACCTTTGTGAAAGGTTGAGCTTTGTCTGCTAGTTGAGAAATGAATCGTCTAATGGATTGGAGATGTCCCTGTAGACTTCTCATTTGACTGATGTTCTTCGAAGGCAGCATTTCCATTATGGCTTGGACCTTCTCAGGATCAACCTCGATTCCCTTCTTTGAAATGATGTAGCCAAGTAGTTTACCAGATGTCACTTCGAATGCACACTTCTTTGGATTTAACGGGAGTTTGAACATTTCCATTTTGTCGAGTATAGGACCTAACTCTTGAATATGCGTTGATCTTTTCACAGTCTTCACTAAGGTGTCATCAACATAATCTTCCATATTCCTATGCATCATATCATGAAAAATGGTGGTAACTGCTCTCTGATAGGTCGCTCTTGCGTTCTTTAGCCTAAATGGCATGACGTTCCAACAAAAGGTTCCCCATGCACAGGTGAAAGTTGTCTTTTCTTGATCTCCAAGAGCTATTTTGATTTGATTATATCCAGAGAATCCGTCCATTAGTGAGTACATTCAATACCCAGCAGTCATGTCGACTATCATATCAATGTTTGGTAATGGAAAGTTGTCCTTCGGATAAGCTTTGTTAAGATCTCTAAAGTCAGTGCAAACTCTGATAGACTTGTCTACCTTTGACACAGGTACTATGTTTGAAATCCATTCGGCATAATTTATAGCTCTAATGAATCCATCTTTTAATAGTTTTTCTAGCTCAGCCTTGACTAGCAGCGCAACATGAGGGTGCATCTTATGAAGTTTTTACTTAACTGGTTTTACTCCTGGTGTAATTGAAAGATGGTGCATAATGAGATCAGGATCCAAGCCTGGTATATCAAAGTACATCCATGCAAAGTTTATTTTCTTTTCTAAGAATAGCTGAGTGAACTCCCTCAATTCTTTTGCTGATAGTGATTGAGCTCCATGAATGATGTGTGGTGTCTCTTGACTCCCAATGTTCACTGGCTGAGTTGGCTCGATCAATATGGAGGACCTTTCCTAGAAATGACTTGGCAGTATATCAAGTATCTCACCTTCAGGTGCCTCGGAGAGGTTTTCACCTTTAGGTACGTCCTTTATTTTCTCTTTTTTAGATTCTGACACCGCCACAATGTGGTTTTCGCCATCAGATCTTTTTTTTTTTTTTTCTTGTTTTTTGTGACTAAGATACTTGATATCTGCTTCAGTCATATTTTCACTCTATTCACTAGTGTGTAAGGGAAAAAGTGAGATTAGGTTAACATGTCCTAATCCTACCTTTTGACACACATTGCGGAATACGAAAGAGCCTAGAGGTATCACACAATTGGCTACTTCTTTTTGTGGAAGAGAGAGTCACGGGCTACCTATTAGGATTTCTATTCCTTTGTTGTAATTGAAAGGTAAAATGATGCAAGTTCAATCCCTAACCCCAAAGTGCAAGTATGAACTAATAACAAGATTGCAGAATTGAACTTAAACTATGGAAAGGTGTAAACACAAGGACAAGACAAGAATGCAAATGCGTACCCGGAGTCAAAATCTGAGTGGAAATGTTCGGGACCGGGGCGCGGGCGCCACTGTCCTGATTCTGCCCCTGAAACTGCTCCTGAAACTGCTGTTTTGCAACCTGGAAACTGTCCGAACTATCGAAAACTTGCTGTCTGACAGAGGGACCAGGGCGCCCAGCGCCCCTGTCCTGGCAGGACCAGGGTGCCCCACGCCCCTGTCCTGGTCTTTTTCTCTGAAACTTGGTGTGTTGTTCAATCTCCGTCTGCTTCTTCCGGATCTGCAACTTGCGGCGTCGTCTGAATCCCGAAATCTGCACTTATATCTGAAAAGGTGTTTTGGGCGGCTATATAGGGTTTTGCCTTAGTCAAACCCCCGCTTTGGTGATTTCCACCTCCACGAATAGCCAAGTTGTATTGTAAAATTAATGTGTGTGCAAACCTTGTGTGTGTGCAAGATCCTAAAATGCAAGTAAGCAAACTAGAGCAACCTAGAAAGTAAACCCTAATTGCTTGTAAATGATAATGTAAATGCTCCAAATCAAGATGCAAAGTGATCTAAAGCATGAATGCAAGTGATATAATGAGACTTATGCAAAGACATGAAAACAACATGAAATCATACCCAACCCCAAGGGAGGGGTACAAGCCAATCTTCAGTCGGTGATCCCTTATTGCTCTTCAATGCCTTCAAAGCCCTAAGTGGATGAATGAAATTAATGAATGCTTGATGGATGAATGTTGAATGTTACTGAAGTCTTCAAAGATCTGCTCTTTCGTTGCATATGAGGTTCTTGAAAACAAAATTTGGATCCTTTCCAATGAAGAAAGAGAGCTCTTATATATGAAACCCTAGGTCTTAATTTCAACTTTTGGCCAACCTAGAGATTGAATCTCCCGCCAATTTCTTGGGGTTAAGCTTTATTTTATGATTGGATCGCGCTCCTAAAATTTCGGGAAAAATGTCCGGGACCGTGTGCACTCCGGGCGCCATGGTCCCGACAACTTTTCACCAAATTTTTAGGGCCGTCATATATGATGATTTTAGAGAGAATCCCGAAGTTACAGGTGATTTCGAGATGTTTTGACCCTCGAAATCAAGCCCCCAAGTTCAAAATAGGACTTAATTAGGGTTTTTGATTAAATGATGTATTGGAGGAATAAAATGAAAGGGGCACACTTTAATGAAAGGGCCCAACTTTATGATGTGGAAGATGATGAAATAGAACCTTTAGACCTAATTAATTTGATTAATTAAGTGCTAAAGGGGAAATGCAATGCAAAATGCAAACTGCGCCAAGGCGGGTGCTAAACTAGGTGTGAAATTGTACTGCTTTAGCAAGTGCGTACAATTTACGACGCTACATTTAGCCCCCACTTTAGCGGTCATATGAGTACTACGTGCATATGCAAGCTAAAGTACAAGAAAGTAAACATTATTTGAAAAAGGATATATCCATAAGTCCGTCGAACGAAGCCCCCAGTGGTATCTGCAGTACACAGTTAGGAACCGCACCCTACAAAACACATGTTAGATCACAAAATCACCTAATGCTTACTAAGGAAAGTGATGAAATTTGTGAGTAGCTATATGCCCCCCCTGTTTCAGCTAGCTTATTAGGGAGGTGAAACAGGGTAGCATGTTTACTTACAACAAATTGTGTGAACGATTATTGATGAGAGATGTTCACTAAAAAGGCTTCATCAGAGCACATTTTGGAACATCCAGGGAGTAAGGGAACGAAAATACGATTCCTACGCAACAAATAGTTCGAAAATCGCATCTCCCAAACTCAAGTTATGATGAAATGAGTGATAGAGGAAAATTAGGGTTTTGAAAGTAAAGGTAAAGGAATGAAAGTATATACCTTGAAAGTGACTATTGCATTTGTCACTTTGTTGATTTCTGAGTATTGTTCATTGCAGCAGAGCCCACATAGCCATCATCATGCCTTCACGACGACCGGAGTGTCCCACGAGGATGGAGATCATGCGAGAGGCCGTGATCAGTGACGAGCCACTGGACGAGGTGAGTTGACTAAACTTTGACTTTGACTTTCTGCATTTCTGTTGACTTTGAGTTTCTGTGATCGAATGCGGGCCCTGGAATCTGACCCTGGGTCCCACCCAGGGTGCCATGGTCCCATCAGGGCACCATGGTCCCTGAAGGGCGCCATGGTCCTTTCAGAGTGCCATGGTCCCTGTGGGGCGCCATGGTCCTCTCAGGGCGCCATGGTCCCCTCCAGTCGCCATGGTCCCAATCGGGACTTGGCAAGGGTCAACTTTTGATGTTCGTCAGTTTTTGCTTTTGGCATAAATGATTGTGATGATTGATTACTGATTACACTGATGTTTTCTGCATTGCAGGGTCTCCCATACATGAGAGAGCATACGGCGGGGCAGATTCTTCGCAGTCTGCGAGATCAGATTCCCCGGCTGACTCAGGCAGAGAGAGATACATTGTCTATAGTAGGTTTGTGGTCTATGATCCTTATGCCGGCCATTCGATTCCATCCTGCGATGCTGATGTCACTTATGGAGCGATGGGATCCTGACACATGTACATTCCAGCTTCCAGTAGGGGAGATGACAGTGACACTTGAGGATGTGTACCGCATACTTCGCCTACCGATCAGAGGAGCTACTGTGACATATGTGACCGATTGGTCAGCAGAGGATCATCAGAGGGAGCAGGTATACTGCATAGGGAGAGTCATGCCGAGTGAGACGAGAGGTCGCATCATGGTCAGCTGGCTCTTACATCCTACAGGAGAGGTGCCCCTCATGAGACGTCTTATGATTGCCATCATTGCACTAGCTGTCTGCCCTAACGGGCGAGGTACGCACATGCATGGGGGTCTCACATGGTGCATCAGGGCTATGGAGAGACATAGGAGAGTATATGCCTGGGGTCGGAGTATGCTTGCACATCTCTATCACAACCTCGAGGAGTATGTTTTTGGACAGGGTTGTAGCTTGATGACATGCACACTTCTGCAGGTGTGGATATTTGAGCACTTTACATGCACCAGGCCTGTCGGCTATCCGATGAGTGCGGCTAGCGAGCGACCTAGGGTATTTGCTTATCCACTTACCAGCGAGTGGAGATTTGGGGATCTACTGTATTGGAGAGTCACATTTGATAGATTAACAGCTGAGGTGACTGTGTGGAGACCATATCTGCGGATGCACAGATGGGATGGGATGGAGAGACAGCTAGCATGCTTACAGAGGAACCGCCTATTGAGAGGACAATATCCACATATCATAGTCCCATTCTATTTTGACCGAGTACGGAGGCAGTTTGGGCTAGAGCAGTGTGTTCCAGCCGATGTACCCATCTACACTCGACACTCACGAGTCCTTCCTAGACCCAGAGCAGTAGCGAGACCTACGATAGATGATATCAAGATCACAGATATAGAGGGGTTCGATCAGGATGTGGTTACTGATTATGCCGCAGATCCCGGAGCATAGCGCAGGTATCTTTCCTGGTTTGTGAGGACATACCCGGGGCCTATCTTTCCACCAGATCACCCGACAGGCCATCCAGGTCCATGGAGACATGGAGACCGAGATGAGGATCAGGGATCCAGATCGGAGGAGCCAGAGGAGGGAGAGGGTCACGAGGAGGCAGGAGGTCCTGATCCGCCCATAGGAGATCAGCCTAGTGCCGAGGAGGAGGAGGAAGGAGAGGAGGATGACACAGATAGAGATGATGATGAGAAGAACGAGGATGCAGATGAGGACGAGGATGACGAGGAGGAGGAGATTAGAGATGATGAGGAGGAGTCAGATGCAGCTCCTCACCATTCAGGAGATGATACCATAGCCTTAGATCCTCCCGTTATTCCCCAAAAGGGGGAACACGAGGTGATACGGAGACCTGTACCCATCACGCACAGATCATTCGAGCATGGGGAGCCTAGTAGTTCCCAGTCACAGATGCTACCATATCACGATCCCTACTGGCGTGAGGGAGATCTAGGTATAGTAGGTTTATATTGATTGATTAATGTTTTGATGATATTAAATGGTACTAACACAAAATCTGTTCTACTGCTACAGCTAATGTGCAGGAGTGGCATTCCTTGATCCAGCAAGCAGTGATAGATATTTCCATGACGGCACAGATCCGTAGTTCCTCACAGGTTGCTTATAGGTCTCAAGGGAACGCGGGTCAGCATGATGATTTGTTTTCCCCATTTCGAGTACAGGTGGAAATATGGAGGGAGAGAGAGCGAGCTCTATCAGAGGACCTTCAGTGGGCACAGCGTGATCTAGCAGCAGCTTAGGCCGAGGCTACCTCGTATCGCGTGATCCTTATGGATAGGGATCGTAGGAGTTCCTCTCAGAGTCATTCATGATCTATATCACGCTATACACCTATGGGTCCACCTTTACGGCCAGATCAGGAGGGAGCGTCTAGTCATCACTCTCCAGCCACTAGCCCTAGGGATAGGAGATGATCTTATGATGTAGGGTAGGTCACATTTTGGATGTATAGTGACCTACCTTTGTATATTGATCCACACACACACACACACACACACATATATATATATACATGGTTCTTTATCTCAAACGTGTTATCTTTAAAGCCTAAAACAATGTGTGTTTTGCTTTGATTAAAGCTAACACATTTGGTAGATGTACATGTATGTTCTGAATTTAATTTTCATGTGATTGATTTCTCAATGCTCCATGATTAAATTGATACATGTGTGACTTAATTAAAATATTTGATCAAGTACTACGTTGATGATAGGGAAGAAATATGTGTTAAGCCTAAGAATCATATAACTAATGTGATTTAATTTGAATTTAAACATCACATGACACAATTCAACTTAACACATAAAGACATTGTATAATATGCCAAAAATGTAAATCTTTTGCAATTTACATAAATGAATTCAAGACAAACTAGAGAGTAAAGAAACACGCTTGTCAGGAACAAAGCAATATACATTAAACAACATATCATTTAATTCTAATTGCTCTAACAAAGATATGCTAACATATTATCCAATTTTGAAGAAGTGAAAAGGAAATAGATGAATGATAAGGAATGAGGAATTAAGCATAGTATCTACGCAAGTGCATAGTGTTTATAGGGTCTTTAAGAGGCGTACCGTCTACATCCGCTATTTTGTAAGCACCTGATCCATAATCTTCAATAACAATATACGGTCCAAGCCAATTAGGACTAAATTTTCCCTTTTCTTCAGGTAAGGCATTCACATTGCGCTGATTCTCATAGAGAACTAAGTCACCTACTGAGAAGGAACGTTGAATAACCTTATCATTATAGCTTCGTTGTAGAGTTTTGTGATACGCTTGAATATGCTCAAGAGCATTTATACGCTCTTCATCAAGCATCTCAAGCTGTTGAAGTCTTTTCTCTCTATAAGAGTCATCATCTACTATACCTTTGAGAGAAACTCTAAGTGATGGAATCTCTAATTCTAAAGGCATAATAGCATCAGCACCATAAACAAGATTATAAGGGGTGGTTCCTGTAGCAATTCATACACTCGTTCGGTAGGCCCAAAGAGCATAGATTAGTTGAGTACTCCAATCCTTACCATGCCTATTCACGGTTTTGTGAAGAATTTGTTCAATTATCTTATTGGATGATTCGGCTTGACCATTTGATTGAGGATAGTATGGTGTAGAAAATCGATGTTTGATATGATATTTCCCAAGGAATTTCTTCATGTCTTTGTTCTTAAATGATGTCCCATTATCTGAGATTATAGTGGAAGGTATCCTAAATCGAGAAATAATGTTTTCTAGAAGAAATTGACAAATCACGTCAGCAGTAGTAGAGCGAAGGGGAATAGCTTCTACCCACTTTGTAAAGTAATCTGTTGCGGTTATAATGAAAGTATGTCCTTGAGATGAAGGAGGAGAGATTTTACCGATAAGATCCAGCCCCCATGCAGAGAAAGGCCAAGAAGCTACATGAGAATGAAGTTCTTGGGCAGGAGCATGAATCCGATTATTGTGTTGTTGACATTGATGACATTTCTTAACAAATGAAAAAGAATCCTTCTGCATAGTTTGCCAATAATATCCCATACGAAGCAACCTTTGAACCAAGGATTTGCCTCCAAAATGCCCCCCACAGGCACCTGAATGCGCCTCTTCAAGAGTAATAAGGATTTCCGATTTGTTAAGACAGCGAAGGAGAAGACCGTTATAACCCCTTCGGTAAAGAACGTTAGAAAGAATGATATATCTAGCGGACAGCTTATGAACTCTAGCCCTAGTGTTCCTATTGGCGGAATCAGGAAAGGTACCATCGGTCAAGTATCTTACGATATGCGAATACCATTCATCTGAGTCTATAAAGTCACAACATGTCACCAAGCTAGAATCATCTATAATAGCTGGAGAAATAAGGTTGTGAATAACAAATTTAAGATCAACCACAGGGTCCTCTAAAGATACCAGAGAAGCCACACATGCCATTGCGTCCGCATGTCGATTATCTTTTCGAGGAACAGGTTCCATGGTGTAAGAATCAAATTTTTGTAACAAAGAGATAGCAAGGTCTTTATATTGTGATAATTTGTCTTGTTTCGCTTGATACAGTCCTATTACTTGTCTTATAATCAGTTGAGAATCTCCAAAAATATGTATGTGTTTTATATTCAAAGCCAAGGCTGCCTTTATTCCTGCTATAAGAGCCTCATACTCAGCAATGTTATTGGTACATAGGAAATTGAGACGATAAGATAAGGGAATGGACTTCTTTGTAGGAGAAATCAGAACAGCACCTACCCCCGATCCCGTACGACACTTAGAGCCATCAAAGTATAACTCCCAAGTTTCATCCTTCTCTGTACAAAGAATGAAGTCATCAGGAAAAGACTCAGGGTTAGGGAAGGAGAAAGGTGAAGGGGCCTCAACTAAGTGATCGGTCAACGCTTGCCCTTTAATTGCTCTTTGTGAAACAAATTTAAGGTCAAACTCAGTTCACATCATAACCCACTTAGCTAGGCGCCCTGATAAATCAGTTTTAGAGAAAAGATGCTTCAAAGGATCAAACTTTACCATGATGTGGACTTCTGAATTTAAAAGATAATGTCTCAATTTCTGAGTCGCAAACACCAAGGCCAAGCATTGTCTTTCTATCGTAGAATATCGGGTCTCATAATCGAGTAAGGTACGACTTATATAATAAACCGGACACTCCTTACCCTCTTTATCATATTGTGCCAGTAATGCTGCGAGAGCATGAGAGGAAGCAGCTATATAAAGAAGAAAGGGCTTAGAAGGTTCGGTGAGTTGAAGGATAGGAGGATTAGCCAAATATACCTTTAAATCTTCAAATGCTTGCTGACAATCTTCGTTCCATTGAAAGGTGATATTCTTTTTGAGAAGTTGAGTAAAAGGAAAAGTACGATCCGCAAGTTGAGATACGAACCTACGAATAGCTTGAATCTTTCCTTGTAAGCTTTTGAGTTGAGACACATTTCTAGGAGGTGGCATGTTGACAATAGCATCTATTTTTTTAGTATCCACCTCAATCCCACAATGCGAAACTATGAATCCTAATAGTTTTCCACTATCCACACCAAAGACACATTTTCAGGGATTCAAGCGCATGTGATATTTATGAATTCTTTCAAAGATTTGATGAAGGATCTTAATATGATCTATACGGAGAATGGATTTGGCTAAAATATCATCAACATAATCTTCTAAAATCTTATGCATGTAATCATGAAAGATAAGGGTCATCGCTCGTTGATAAGTTGCACCGACGTTTTTAAGTCCGAAAGGCATCATTACCCAACAAAACGTACCCCAAGGAGTGGTGAAAGCAGTTTTGAATTGATCTTGAGGATTAATGAAAATTTGATTGTATCTTGAAAAACCATCCATGAAGGATAACAAAGCATGTCCTGCTGTGGAATCAACTATCATGTCAATGTTTGGGAGGGGAAAATCATCTTTCAAAGAAGCTTTATTTAAATCTTGAAAGTCAGTACACATTCTTATTTTATTATCTGATTTAGCCACAGTGACAATATTTGAAATCCATGGGGAATAATCAATAGGGTGAATAAATCCAGCCTCCAATAATTTTTCAATCTCAGCCTTAACAAGCAAAGCTACCTTAGGATTCATTTTTCGAATCTTTTGTTTCACAGGCTTAGCATCGGGAACTAAGACAATATTATGAGTAACAATCTTAGGATCTATACCAGGCATGTCAGAATATGTCCAAGCAAAGATCTCGGGGAATTCCTGCAATAAATCTGCATATTGTCTTTGTTCTTCTTCATCCAAACATTTTCCAATTCTAATAGCTTTTTCTTCATTGCAAGGATCCATCTTAACCTCAATGGTGTCACTTATAAGAAGATTACTTTGTTGAGGAGTATCCTTTAACTGAGGGAATTCTTTCACAATCTCATCATTATCAATCTCTTTTCCAAAATAGGCTTCAGTGTTCAAACAATAAGGAAATCCCCTATTGTGATGATAACGAGGAAGAGTATCATATGCTCCTAAAAACTCAGCTAAAGCATCATCGGTAGGAAAGACATCCAAAGCACAGGCACACGAAGGATCCCCATCAATATACTCAGGGTGTCGCATTGGTAGAGATGTAGAAATGACATTAACACTAATACATGGTCTCTTAGAAGCTTTGGTGCGCTTGTAGGGATTATAACCAAGTCCAAAGATCATATCATAAAGATTATTCTCTAGAGGAACCTTTATTCCTTGTTTGTGAGCGCCACAGGCATTTCCATTATACCCATGCTTAGCTAGAATATGAAAACCACGACCATAACGATCAACCATTTCAGAAAGAGAAGGTGGTTTTTCATAAGACAAAGAATCAAACTCTTCAGAATTAGAAGTGTGAGGAGAAGAAGTTTGAGAAGCAGCCACAAAATTATTGCTCATAGGTTCAGGTAAGATTGATTGATTTTTAGCTTCTTCCTTCTTTTCAACTTTAAGCTCTCTAGAAGGAACCTTATATTCACCTACAAAGGTGGGATTAAAATCAAGAGATCCCCAATCGTCTTCTGCGAGAACTCTCTCAGGATCAAAATCCTTCTTATGTGTAGATTCAAGTCGAGAAGAATCTTCTTCAGGAGCTCCAGACTCATCCAAATAATTTTGATCATCAGAGGGCGAGGATTCATCAATAGGTATCTTGTTTAAAGAGTCATCACTAGACGAGGAAGGCTTAGAAGAACCCCCTTTGGAAGTAGATGTTTGTAAACAAGCTTGGAAATTGGTATCACCTATCAAGGTATATGTCTTATTGTTATAAATAAATTTAACTTGTCTATGCAATGTAGAGGGGACAACTTGCATACTATGAATCCAAGGTCTCCCTAATAGCAAGTTGTATGTTAGATTTCCCGACATAACATGGATAGGAGTAGGCAAAGTAACAGGCCCCACTGTGAGGGGTAAGGTGATAATACCTAATGAAGTCTTAGCCACATTGTCAAAGCCTCGAATAGGACGAGAGTCATGCTCAATGAGGGATGTATCCACATTCATCTTATGCAATAGATTAATGCTACACACATTAAGGCCAGAGCCATTATCTACTAGTGTTCGTCTTATAGCAGTGTCATTTATGATAACCACAATCATCAAGGGATCATATTGATGTTGAACTTCACTAGTAGGCAACTCGTCTTGAGTAAACACAATTTGAGCTTTAGGATTCATCACAGAGTTAACCAAAGACACTATATTACTAGATGTATTCGGGGGAGGAACATTCAAATCTTTCAAGGCATCTTGTAACATTCTGTGATGAGCGGAAGAAGTTTGAATCAAATCCCAAAGGGATATCTTAGCAGGGGTAGCCTTAATTTGTTCTATGAGATCATATTCCTTACTAAGAACTTGTGAAATACGCGGAGCTTGCGGAAGAGTTGGTTGAGGATTAGGAAGAGAAACTGGAGTAACAGGAGGAGGATTGGGCTGCCTATTATTTCTAGTATGATAAGTATGGGCAACCGCATGATAACTCTCTCTAGTTAATTGCTTAGCATAACTATAAGGACTTATAGGTTTTCTTCCTTGCACAGTGATGATAGGTTTATTCGGAGTAAGAAAGGAATCATGACCATACCCTCCTTGGATAGTAAGGAGAGGTGATTTAGGAACTTGAAAGGTGGGAGAAGGACAAGCACCTTGGACTTCAAAGAGAGGCTTATTATGCTCATTCAGGTTTATCATGTTAACTAAATTAGAAGTTTTGTTCTTGTTTAGAGATTTCGATAAAGCCACAAAGTCATCAAGAGCATGATCCAACAAAGCATGATCATATCTATCAAAAGGTTTATCTTTTGATTCAAAAGGAGACATTTCCTCGTAGAGGGGATTATTGAAAACAACCATGTTACTAGATTCAGTGGAAGAGTTGATAGGAATGTACCCTTGAGAGGAACCATTCGACTTATCTTTCTCATCACAATGAAATGGCATAGTAACAAGGTTTATGAGTCTTTGGTAAAATGAAGGTTTGGCACCTTTAGGATTCAAAAACTCATCTAAAGCTTCATCTAATTCATCTTGGCTATACTCATAATCAACATAATTGCATACATCATCATAAACATGAACATTTTGCAAATAAAAATCTGACATTTTGAAATAAAAGTTGCATAGAATTTAAACACACAATACAAAGAAACAAAGAAACACACTCTTTTTTTTCTTTTTTTATTTTTGAAAATGAGACACACTAAATCTAGATCTAGATCTAACAAATGCAATGCAAGAGAAAGCAATAATTCGATTCACGTCGGGTTCACCAAAATGTGTAGGGGAAAAAGTGAGACCAGGTTAACATGTCCTAATCCTACCTTTTGACACACATTGCGGAATACGAAAGAGCCTAGAGGTATCACACAATTGGCTACTTCTTTTTGTGGAAGAGAGAGCCACGGGCTACCTATTAGGATTTCTATTCCTTTGTTGTAATTGAAAGGTAAAATGATGCAAGTTCAATCCCTAACCCCAAAGTGCAAGTATGAACTAATAACAAGATTGCAGAATTGAACTTAAACTATGGAAAGCTGTAAACACAAGGACAAGACAAGAATGCAAATGCGTACCTGGAGTCAAAATCTGAGTGGAAATATTCAGGACCGGGGCGCGGGCGCCATTGTCCTGATTCTGCCCCTGAAACTGCTCCTAAAACTGTTGTTTTGCAACCTGGAAACTGTCCGAACTGTCGAAAACTTGCTGTCTGACAGAGGGACCAGGGCGCCCAACGCCTCTGTCCCAGGGACCAGGGCGCTCAACGCCCCTGTCCTAGGAGGACCAGGGCACCCCACGCCTTTGTCCTGGTCTTTTGCTCTGAAACTTGGTGTGTTGTTCAGTCTCCATCTGCTTCTTCCGGATCTGCAACTTGCGGCGTCGTCTGAATCCCGAAATCTGCACTTATATCTGAAAGGGTGTTTTGGGCGGCTATATAGGGTTTTACCTTAGTCAAACCCCCGCTTTGGTGATTTCCACCTCCACGAATAGCCAAGTTGTATTGTAAAAGTAATGTGTGTGCAGACCTTTTGTGTGTGCAAGATCCTAAAATGCAAGTAAGCAAACTAGAGAAACCTAGAAGTAAACCCTAATTGCTTGTAAATGATAATGTAAATGCTCCAAATCAAGATGCAAAGTGATCTAAAGCATGAATGCAAGTGATATAATGAGACTTATGCAAAGACATGAAAACAACATGAAATCATACCCAACCCCAAGGGAGGGGTACAAGCCAATCTTCAGTCGGTGATCCCTTATTGCTCTTCAATGCCTTCAAAGCCCTAAGTGGATGAATGAAATTAATGAATGCTTGATGGATGAATGTTGAATGTTACTGAAGTCTTCAAAGATCTGCTCTTTCGCTACATATGAGGTTCCTGAAAACAAAATTCGGATCCTTTCCAATGAAGAAAGAGAGCTCTTATATATGAAACCCTAGGTCTTAATTTCAACTTTTGGCCGACCTAGAGATTGAATCTCCCACCAATTTCTTGGGGTTAAGCTTTATTTTATGATTGGATCGTGCTCCTAAAATTTCGGGAAAAATGTCTAGGACCGTGTGCACTCCAGGCGCCATGGTCCTGGCAACTTTTCACCAAATTTTCAGGGCCATCAGATATGATGATTTTAGAGAGAATCCCGAAGTTACAGGTGATTTTGAGATGTTTTGACCCCCGAAATCAAGCCCCCAAGTTCAAAATAGGACTTAATTAGGGTTTTTGATTAAATGATGTATTGGAGGAATAAAATGAAAGGGGCACACTTTAATGAAAGGGCCCAACTTTATGATGTGGAAGATGATGAAATAGAACCTTTAGACCTAATTAATTTGATTAATTAAGTGCTAAAGGGGAAATGCAATGCAAAATGCAAACTGCGCCAAGGCGGGTGCTAAACTAGGTGTGAAATTGTATTGCTTTAGCAAGTGCGTACAATTTAAGATGCTACAACTAGTGGAAGAGTCTATAGGTTCGACTGCATTGAGATAATAGGCTAACATATAGTCATTGGCAAAAGTAGGTATATTCATGGGCTGGTTTTGTAAAGTACAATCAATCAATTCAAGATGTACTAAGGATAAATTTTGGATAGGTTCAAGAGCATTCACGGTATTGTTATCAAAGTGACAGATCGAAAAGTTGAGTTCCAAAAGAATACCTTGCATAAGTGTCTCGAGACCAAGAAGAGTAGACAGATTTTCATTGTTTGTATCAGCTGATTCAGAATTTGAGGCCGAGTAGATATTGTCCTGAATAGGACTGTCATCAGAGTCATCAGGTGAAGTTTCCAAGTCTTCTTCAAGTGATTTAGTAAGTGTATGTATGGTATCAACACCAACATCTTTAATACTGCAAGTTCCTTCATGTTGTGGTTCATTTGTCATTTGTATCTGACACACCTGTTGACATGATCTTGATGTTTCTGTGATTTGTTGTCGTCTACTCCATTCAGCTTCCTTTGGACTGATAATTGGTTCTTGTTCTGTAGCTTCCAACTCTTCTTGTGTAGTGCTATACCTAATTTGTTATGTTTTAGGATAGGGGTACATAGATGAGAAGCTTTCTGGTATTCTTCCTTCTTTCAGTCCTTGTTCATAATTTGCTTGTCTGTTTTGTCTAATTTCCTGTATTTCTTTCTCTAGTTTTATGTGCATCAGCTCTTGAGTATCATCTATGACATCGCTAGACTCTTCTGGAGTTTCTGTAGTGGATGTGTCTGAGAGGTGGTAAGGACCCCATTCATACTCATTTGAATCAGTCTCTGAATCGTCTACTTGCTACCTGCTAGTATATGTGACTGGAACTTTTAGTGGTGCAAACAATTCTCTAATTCTTACTACTTCATCTCTTATATCCTCAGGGACCTCCACTTCCTATATTATTATAGCTGATACCATCGAAGCTTGAGCACTCACTATTTCTTCTTTCTTGATTGTTGATTCCTCCTTCTCTTTTCTGCACTCTACTTTTGTTTGTTGAGTGTCTGCTTTGTGTAATGTTGAAGGCGATATCCTTTTCTGCCTCTTAGACTTAGAAACATGTTTTTGGTCTGATGTCTTTTTCGAATTGTATCCCAGTCCAGCCTTATCATTTGTGGATTTGGTTTGTAGCTGAATTGGTTTAGTAATACCTTCCTTTTGTTTGCCCAGAGGACCAGTACCTGAGTACCCCATGCGTTGAATTATTTTGTAGCCAGGACCATATTGGTTTGAGGAAATCTCACAATGTCGTACCTCCTCATTTTGACTATCTTCCTTAAAGAGCCAATTAAGAACAACATCCTCTTCTATTTCATCTGCCAAGGAGGTAGAAGACTATACAAAGAGACCATCATATATGGTATTCAGAGCTGAAGTTTGTGTTCTCATAGCCTCTGATGGCTTGCCCAATTATTTTGGTGATGGAGGGAGAGAAACTAATGAAAGTACCGGTTCTATCTTGTAGCCATCCATGCCAGTATTTGTAATCTTCAATCTCTTTTCTAAGTCTTTCATCAGTGTTTCTGGATCTACATTTGGAGAGGCTGCCCTATTATGAGGCACAAAAGTATCTGCACCTTTTGTCAATGCATTACAAATGACATTTGTATCAGCAGGAATACTGACTTCAGCTCTGTTATAAGGAAACTTTAAGAATTGATGGTATGTTGACGGTACTGCCTTCATTTCATGAATCCACGACCTGCCCAATAATATATTATATGACAAAGGAATATCAAGTACTTGGAAAAGGACATCTCTTTCTATAGGTCCCACTCTGATAGGTAATGACACCAGACCTTTAGAAGTCTTTTCTTCTTCATCATAGGCTTTTATTGTTATTTTCTTGCGAGGATCAATGGTATTTTCAGAGAGTCCTAGTTGTGTAAGTAGACTGTAAGTACAACCTCCATCTATCAAAATATGTTTGACTCTGTGTTTGTGGATCATGGCTTCAATATGCAATGGCTGGTTATGTGGATGATTTAGTGAGTTGTCATCTTCTTCAGAGAAGGTCAGATAGTGAGGTGAAGTCAGATGACCCACCATAGACTGAAACCGATCAATGTCTAAATCTTTTGGAACATTGGTGGTGAGCAATGCTTTATCTAGGATCTCTTTGTGAGCAGATGAGAGTTTTAGCAATTCAAAGATTGAGATTTGAGCATTTATCCTTTTTAATTGCTCTGCAATGCTATATCCAGAAGATGATGATGAAGTTAACCTTTTAAATTTGTCCAAGGTTGATTCTTTTTGTTTGTTTGACAAGGTTGGTGGGTTTGATGTTGCTTGAGCCGGGTCAGAAGAACTAGCTCCTTGGAGGGTGACTTTCTTTTGAGAATGAGTGAGAGCTCTTGCATATCGTGATTAATTTGGTTTATCTTGGACTATAATCACATTGCAATATTCCGAGTGGGAAGGCTCAATCATGTTGATAATGTTGTCCTGACTGGTATAAGTATAATTTACCTTGTCACCTCCTTTGGTCTTTGAAGAATCACCTTGTTCGTAAACAGGCAAAGGGTCCTTAAATGCTTTATGATCTGCATTAGTCGGATGATTCCCAACAACAACTTTACCAGCGTCTATGAGATCTTGAATCTCATGTTTTAGCTTCATGCAATTGTTTATGTTATGACCTTTATTCTGATGGAAGTCACGGTATTCATTTTCTCTCCACCATCTTGTTTTGACATCTGGATCATATGGTATGGAGTTATCTAGTAGTGTTATCAAGTTGTTTTCCAATAGAGTTTTGAAAGAGAATTCATATGATTCTTCAAGAGGAGTAAAATCACGCTTAGGTTTGGAAAGCCAAGGCTTTTCTTTGAACCATTCCTTTGCTTTCTTTGGCGGATTTTCTGTTGTAGCCTCAGCAGCTTTAAGTGCTCGTGTACCACTAGCCAAGTTGAATATTGTGGGTTTTGAGTTGGTTTTAACAGTGTCTACTACTCCATCATTAACAACATTGTTGTTGTTGTCTTTGCCAAATTTCCAATACTTGTTCTTCTCTTTAGAGTTAGATCTTGGTTGTGTTTCTTTCCAAGGCGTGATATCCCCCTTCTTTATGAGCACATCTTCCATTCGAATGGCATTATCTACCATTTTGCTAAATGATGGGTGTACTTGCATTTGTATGCTATATTTCAGTTCGGGGAGCAAGTTATTGACAAATATATCCATTTTCTCAGAGTCTGGGATAGGTCATGGATACATAGAGAACATCTTTCTCCAGCGTTGGAGGAAAGTAAGAAGAGGTTCCCCTGTTTTCTGTTTAGTATTGCAAATATCGATCATAGTCACAAGATGTCGAATGTTGTATGAGTATTGTTGTAAAAATAGTTGGATTAGTTCTTCAAACATTTTTATTCCTTTGGGTAGACTTGAGAACCATTCCATTGCTTGACCCCCTAAACTCCTCGGGAAAAGGCACATGAGGTATGTTTGATCATGTATGAACTCCATATAGGCAGCGCAAAACTCTCTGACATGATCTTGGGGATCTGAGGTACCATCATATTTGTCAAATTTTGGGATCTCCACTCGTGAGGAAAATGGAGGCATATATAGATTCTTGTCAAATGGAAAGGGACATATTGTTTCCAGAGAATATTGTTTTGGGGACTTGTCCTTATTTTTCAATTCTGTGACCTCCATTCGTAAGGCTTGTAATTGTTTGTGTACCATGAGTATAGGTGATTCTTTCTTTTTAGTAATGAGTGTCTAAACATCATATCCAGTAGGAAGTTTGGCACCTTGATTTGCTAGTTCTAAGAAATAGTCTTCCTTCTCTCGGGTCATGATAGCTTTCATCATTTTTCTAAAGTCTTTGTCCTTTTGACAGTCACAAATTTCTTTTTCTAGAGGTTCAATGTCTTCATCAATCTCACTTGATGATGAGGAATCATTATCATTTTCAGGATTGTTATTATCGTCCTTGTTTTCATCATTGTGTTCCATCTCATATATAGTGGGAGATTTAGGCTCATCAAAAATTGGTCCACCTGATGACGACTATATGTCAGTGAGTGGATCCCCTTCGTAAAATGGATTGTTCATGTATGAAAAGGGTATTCCTTTGCCTTTGGCTTCTTTCTTACAAGAACTCTTGGTTTGTGTAGGCATTTTTTATGGATTAGTGCGACCTAAAGTTGTTTGTGATGCAGAGGTCAAGATCAATTTCAGAGTTAGTTATTCTATTTAGAGTATTGTTTGGGAGAAACAACTGAGATTCAATTTGGTTTCAAGAACGATCTATCTTGTATAAGACGTTTATCTAAGTTGATTCTAAGAGTAGTTTAAGATTCAGTCTAGCTTCAGGATTGATCTATCCTATATAAGACGTTATCTAAGTGACTAAATTTGATAGGTAGTTAATTGAACTAGCTGAAAGATGATCAACCAAATCATGCAATGAAAATGGCAGAGGTACACTGTCTTGATCTGTTTATGCTTAGGATGATGATAACCAGTATTATGTTTGTTGTAGATTGTTTTTAGGCAAGTTTGACTGTTCTGTTCTGACAAAACCAGAGACTCACACGATAAGATTTTCTGAGCCGGACGACAATTTAGCAGCTACAGGATGACAAAAGTTTTGTTTTGTATGAGTTGTTGCCTCGTACCGTACGACAGATGGGTATGTGCAGGATGATAAAATACTCATAGCAGTTGTGTTTCGTACGACACAGGATACAGAGCCAGACAATAGATAAAATGACTTGTACGATACAGGATTAGGTCTAGGACGACAAATCAGAAGACTCGTATGACACAGGATCAGGTGCAGCATGATAAATTATCAGACTCGTACGACTGTTCTCAAGACATAGCCTAGAAATTCTGAGGTTTTTTTTTCGATTGCTGAGTATGATAACTGAGTATGACCAATTCTGAGATGGATTGATTTTGGACCAGGATAGACTAGTTTTGAACAAAATTTCAACTTAGGATAGACAAGTTTCTGACACAGACAGAGTTTCAACTTAGGATAGACACAGACTAGTTTCGACTTAGGATGGACTAATTTCTGACATAGACAGAGTTTCTAATCACTGAGTTGGTTTCTTGTCTTCTCCAATTTTGGTATTTTAGTTTTTGTTTTAGGGATGAAAACATAGAAAACATGTAGTATGTATAGTGACTCCAATCACAACATGCAAACTCTAAGGAATTTGGTGAGGAAAGAAAACCTTTGCTTGTAGACTCAGGTACACACCCAATAGCTAATTAGAATACAACCGCTGAGTCTCACACAATGGATTCTCAACGTCGTATTATCCGACTCCAAATGCTAATGGGGGCACGAAATGACAAGTATCTTGGGAGAGTTACTATCTCTCTTGCACAAAGATTATCTCCATTTCGGGGGTGAACCAGGTAGCTTCTAATTTTAATTGGAACTAGTTAGGGATCCATTCGGCATGTCGAGGTATAAACTCAATTAAGAGGTCTCCCATCCTTGAAAACCAAGGTTTAATATACCCGAAGGTACGAAGGAGAGCTATTCCCGAGCACTGCCGTTGACTTGATTTTCATCAAATCACGTTTATTTTATAGTAGGTTGGAGTACTTGGCATTTGGTGGTTCCCACTTAGGTCGTTCCCCTCACACTGGTCATAACGACTTTAAGAGTTTTTCAACCCCTTGGGAGGGCAGATCTGCTAAAGATGTACAAATATCAAACAAAGAAAAAGCCTCAAGGGTCTGGATTTCTGATTGTCTAGCAAAAGATAAGAGCATACTCTCCTACCTCTTAAAATCTTCTAAAAACATGAAAGATGGATTTGTTCTTTAACCAGATAGCAAGTTAGGTTCCTAAAAATGAATTTAAAGAATACACGATGTTTAGTCGATTCTCCTTAGGCAACCTGCAAAGACAACAAATCAGTAGTCATATTGTCTTTGTGCGACAAGCATATTCTTTGACAAGTGTTCTGCAAAAATTGATTAGGCTGTGAAATTTTTTGAGATAGATAGATAAACAGTTAGGGTCAGTCGTTAGAATAATCAATAAAAATCATGAAAATTTGCCTCTCTTTTTTTTACCAGAAAATACTGAGTCGTATGAGAGAATGAAAACTCATACAATACAGGATCCCAACTCGTACGAGACAGGATTCTAGTTCGTACGATACCTGTAGTTTGTCGTTTCAGCCTGTGGGAAATGTCGTACGAGATGTATGGATGAAAAAATAAAAAATCTAAAATCTGGAAAATAACAAAAAAATAAACAATTAGTCTTGGAGGCCGAAAAATATAGTCTTCGGCCCCATGATGGGCACCAGAGATGTGTGTGTGAAAAAGGGTCTGTAGCTGCAAGCACAACACTTCAATTAAGTCATTATATGTATGGTTAGTAATCAATAATCAATAAGTAAAAAACCATAACAAAGCGACTAATTGCCTTCTAAAAGATGCGAGTATAAGATTGCTCTTAGATTTTTTATAAGCAATACCAGTGACTAGACTACACCAAGACGAAGGATTTAATCTATATGATATTAACTATATGGATGCAAAATGGATGAATAATTCAAGCAAATAATGAATTCAAGCAATATGGATTCAAGCAATGATGGATGCAATAAATCTAAAAAAACACAATGATCTTTAATGACTCCAGAGCAAAATTAGTGTGATAATAATCTCCAAGCGTGTTCTCAAAAATCTCTGGGGTAAATTGAAATGAGAGCTGAAGACTGAATTTATAGAGAATTACAAAAGAAAAAGCCCAATTTAGGATTAATTGAAAATAATTGAGAAATCAAGTTTAGTTAACCTTGAGATAGATTCCAATTATAGTTTAATTGAAATGCATTCAAATTAGAAGTCCAAGTTGCATTGGAAATAATAATAAATTAATTCCATGCATTTGTGATAAAAATAGATAATTCTTTTATTTATTCAAGAAAAGAGTCTTTTCAATGCAACTGAACTTTTTTTTTTCTGAAAAGCTTTGAGTTCCAATTTTAGAGAATAATTCAATAATTCAATTTAATTGCTTTTATGGTTTCAAGTTCTAAATTTAGAAAAAGAAATAACATCTCAAGTTTGATTTCTCTTTCAATCCAATTCTTTTTGTTTAATTTCAATTCAACTCTTGCTTTGTAATTAATTCATCTTTTGTAATAAATTAATTCCTTTTGCATGATTAAATGATAATTTTATTAATTAATTAAACATGCAAGGATATTTAATAAATTAAAATAGGATAATTGATCAAAATGATATTCTTGGAAATGATTCAATTAATTAAATGAATATTTAATTAATATTGAGTAATTGATTTGCCATGTAATATTTGATGATTAAAGAATTAATAATGTGCTCAAGATTGATTTATTGCCTTTGGTTAGGACCTTGGTGATGTTGTCGAGATTAGGGGCCCATGGTTTAGATGACCATTTTTAGGGTATTATAGTATTCACTGCTAATGTCTCTCAATTCTAATATATCTCTAGGATGCACTCTGGTAACTATCTCAAAAGGTGTTATTTCGGTACTTCTATTCACTGAATTGTTGTAGGCAAACTCTGCTTGTGCAAGGATCAAATCACAACTTCCATTTTTATCTCCAACTAAACATCTCAACAAGTTTCCCAAGCTCCAGTTAACAACTTATATCTATCCATCAGTCTATGGATGAGAAGTAGAACTAAACTTCAAATTTGTCTTCATCTTCTTCCAAAGTGTTCTCCAAAAATAGCCAACAAACTTAATGTCTATGTCTGAAACTATGCTCTTAGGTAATCCATGCAACCTTACCACTTCCTTGAAATATTGGTCTACTACATGCAATGCATTTGATGTATTCTTACAAGGTATGAAATGAGCCATCTTCGAGAATCTATCCACTACCACAAATATAGAATCATTTCCTCTCGGTGTCTTAGGCAATCCAAGTACAAAATCCATGCTTATATCCTCCCAAGGTCTTACTGGTACTATCAAAGGTTTATACAATCCCACATTGTGACTACTACCCTTTGCAACTTGACAAACTCTACAACTTTGCACATATCTCTTAACATCCTTATGAATCTGGGGCCAAAAGTACTGCTCACTCACTAATGCTAATGTTTTGTCAATGCCAAAATGTCCAGCTAAACCTCCACTATGTTTCTCCTTTATCAAATTATCTCTCATAGAACTTTTAGGTATGCACAATTGAACCCCTCTGAATAACATCTCATCCTGAATGAAGTAATCCAACCACTTGCTTCTATCTACCATAACTGGTTCTCTACATGCTTTCCAAGGTTCTGCAAAATCTGGGTCATCATCATAGAAGGTCTTCAAATCTTCAAATCCTAATACCTATCACTCTCATATTTGTTAGCAAATTCCTTCTCCTACTCAATTCATCCACAACTTTGTTAGATTTCCCACTTCTATGCTTCAACACAAAGGTGTAACTCTGCAAGAATTCTACCCATCTTATATGTCTTTGATTCAACTTACTCTGATTGTTCAAATACTGTACTTCTTGATGATCTGTATACAACATAAACTCCTTAGGCAACAACTAATATCTTTATTTCTTCAAGGCTTGAACTATGGCATAAAACTCCTGATCATACACTATATATCTCCTTCGGGCATCATTCAATTTCTCACTAAAATAGGCTATTGCTCTCCATTCCTGACTCAAGGCTTCTCCTATTTTTGTTCCACTTGCATCACAATCCACTTTAAATACTTTGTTGAAATCCAGTAAAGCCAACATAGGCTTCTCAGTCACCTTCTGCTTCAACGGTTCAAAAATTTTGTTTGCTTCGGTGGTCCACTTGAATTCCTTCTGATCTCCTCTCATGGTCTCAGTTATAGGGTTACAAACTGAATTGAAATTTCTAATGAACTTTCGATAAAAACTAGCCAATCCATGAAATGATCTTACCTCTCCAATGCTTTTTGGTGTAGGCCATTCAACAATTTATTTCACTTTCTCAGGGTCCATCTTCAAACTGTCCTCAAATATCACAAATCCCAAATAGACTAACTCATCCTTCATGAAAGTGCACTTCTTAATATTTATCAACAACTTCTCTTCTCTCAACCTCTGCAAAACTTGTCTTAACTGCAACAAATGCTCCTCTTTTGTCTTACTAAAAATCAGAATGTCATCGAAATACACAATAATAAACTTACCCAAGAATTTATTCAATACCTCATTCATCAGCCTCATGAAAGTACTCGATGCATTAGTCAATCCAAAAGGCATAACCAACCATTCATACAGTCCTTCATTTTTCTTAAATGTTGTCTTCCACTCATCACCTTCTCTGACCTTGATCTGATGATATCGACTCTTCAAATCCATCTTTGTAAAGTATTTTGCTCCACTCAAACAATCCATTATGTCATCCATCCTAGGCGAAGGAAACCAGTATTTCACTGTGATCTTGTTTATTGCTCTAGAATCAGTACACATTCTCCACTCTCCATTCTTCTTAGGTGCTAATATTGTTGGTACTGCACAAGGGCTCAAACTCTCCTTGATCAAACCTTTCTTCAACAACTCCTGCACTTGTCTATTTAGTTTTTCATTCTTTGTCGGTGTCAACCGATGTGCAGCTTTGTTAGGCAAACTAGCTCCAAGAACCAAGTCCATGCAATGACTAATACTTCTCACAGGTGGCAATCCATCAGGTACATTATCTGAATAGATGTCTTCATATTCTGTCAGCAAATCTTTTATCTCTTTTGGGTGTTCTCCTTCTGGTTCCGGTTTCTCAGTCTTCTTAGGAATCAAGACAAAATACACATTCTCATGTCTCAGTCCATCCAGGAATTTCCTTCCATCTACCAAATAGATTATAGCATTCATACATATTTCATTCTTCAAAGGTTGCTCCAAAGGCAACAAGGTTTGCTTCATCCCATTGGCCATAATAGTGCATGTATTCTTCCTCCCATCATGTATCGCCTATCTATCAAATTGCCAAGGTCTACCCAACAAAAGATGACAAATATCCATAGGCATAATATCACACAATACTTCATCATGATAATTCCTGATTTTCAATTTCACCAAACATTGTTCACTTACTAACAGCTTATGTTCATCTTGAATCCATGCTATCTGATAAGGCTTAGGGTTCTTCAATCTCTCCAATTTCAACTTATTCACCATCTCTTCAGAAACAAGATAATCTGAACTACCACTATTAATAATAACTTTACAACACTTACCAGATACCTTACATCTGGTCTTGAATAGATTCTTCCTCTGTAAAGGCTCTTCATCTCCTCCAGTATGACACAAATCTCTCCTCATCACCAACAGTTCTCCATCTTTCGGTTTATTGTCTAATTCGATGGGGTTTTCTTCCACCACTGCTGCTCTTCTGATATTCTCTGTCTTCTTACACTTGAATGCATGATGTCCTTCTCCTCCACACTTAAAGCATGTTCCTCTCAATGTCCTCTTGTCTTGTCTTCCAAAATTCTCATTCCGGTAACCATTTGGTTCTCTCCTCCGGTAGAAATATCTATCATCCTTCCATTATGAATTGCCTTCTTTGTTCGCTTCCTTGTCCTTGTTCTAATATGTACTAGTTCCTCTTCCTTCGGTATATCCTCTTCCTCCTTGAAATATTCCTTCGGTAAACCTTCCACGTCTACCTCTCTGCCTCTTCTCATGTCTTTTTTTTAGCTTCTCTTCTGCCTTTAGGGCATACTGGTAAGTCTCTTCAACACTCTCTAATTTGATCAAATTGAGTTCATCTTGTATAGACATCCGCAATCCATTCGAATATCTTGCAACTTGTTAAACTTCATCATCAACATGTCTGGATCTTATATTTAACTTGTAAAATGCTTCAGTGTACTCCTTCACACTAGATTCCTTCTGTCTCAAATTCTGCAACTTCCGAAACAGATTCACTTGATAATCTGTTGGCATAAACTTTGACTTTAACTTAGAAATCATCTGATCCCATGTCTCAATCTTCTCTTTACCTCTTCTTTGTCTATCAACTTGCAAATGCTCCCACCAAAGAGATGCATGACCTTTCAACTGGGTACATGCATATTTCACCTTCCTCTCTTCTACAGTGTTTTCAAAATCAAAATACTTCTCCATCTCCGAGATCCAATCCATCAATTCATCTAAATCTAACTTCCCATCATATTCTGGTGGGGTAAAATGAAGTTTAGTATTCACCCTACTCAAAACCCTCAAAAACCTTTCCTCATCTGGGTCAACCGTCGGTAGGTTTGCTTGTTCTGCCAGGGCTTCTTCTCCTTCATCTTCACTTACATCTTCAATATGTCAGCCTCTTCTCTGGGCTATCTCCATGGCTTCCAACTGAGCTGCTATACCTTGCAAAATCTCCATCACAGCAGGGTCTACATTCCCACACGCTCCACCATTCCTACCTCCTCTTCACACCATTGTTCACGCTAGTCCTCTGTAGCTGCAGGTCGGATCTGCAATCCACCACCCTATAACCACAAATTTCAGGACACACAACCTCCAGAACAAAACTTCACTCTGATACCACTTGAAGTAATCACCGGTGAGGAGGGACCTCAAAGAGATCAATTCGGACCGGTCAACAAGAGTAAACACAATAGAAAGACAAAGATATGATGAAGGCAATGCAAAATAGATTGTTTTATTGAATCAAAATTGATTACATCCAACCAGTAACAATTGGGTTACAACATACCGGCTCATAGGCCTAGTAGAACATACATAATAGGTCAAAACTAGAACCTTGAATCATGAGATCTATCTTCTACGCATAGTCTAGCTACTTGATTATCTCCTTAATTACATTCTAATACGCAATTACAATTATATATATATATCAATCCAAAGGATCCAGTTGGCCCAAAAGGGATAAAAACCCGAAGAACAAGACCTAACGTGTAAAATAACAAGGTCGACCTTCGCCAAGAGATTCCTCCGAAAAATCCTAAGGATGAAATGTAGATCGCAGGAAAAGGTTGGCCACATGCCAAGGAACATTGAAATCAATGCCCAAGGCTCCACAAGCTTCAGAAAGGGTTCCGATAGATCACCAAAATAGGTCCAGGCAACTGGTAACAGGAAACCGTCAAGGAAACCGATAGCAATATCTTGTCGGAAAATGATCCAAATGCGATTCGGTCTTGAAACAAGAAATATGATTAAGTCTTCAAGTAGAATCCAACTCCACAGGATCCGGTGAGCCAAAACTGGGACACACAGAAAGGAAAACTGCAACTGCAAACAAAAAGGAAAATGTTTTTGGTTGATGCAAGATTTCTATGAACCGGGGATGCTCCTGCATCAATTAGGCTAAGTGGGGATTAGAAAAAGTGATTTGTAGGAATCACATGACTTAAGTTAATTAATAAGAATTAATTAACTAAGAGGAATTTAGAAGACTTAATGATTTGGTTGAATTTAGAAGAATAGGGAAATAATTAATTTATTTGATAAATCAATTATTGGACTATAGTGACAAGATTGGTTAAATTTTACTTAATTAACCTAAAGAAGAAGGAAATTAACACAATTAAATTGGTTAATTATGATGACAAGCTTAAATTAATTAAACATTAATTTAAGTGTCTACAGTAAGCCCCACTTCTAGCCTCTTTGAGGGAATTCTTTCAAGGTTAGCCTAGAGCAAAGAAAATCAAATTATTCTAGCATATGATAGATTAGTCTGCCGACCATGATTTGGGAAATCTGCAAGGAGGGGAATAAGTGAATATTTAAAGAGAAGGAGGAACCTCTAGCTTGCCTATTTGTTCATATTAAAAGTGTAATATCTAAGTTGGTTAGTGTTGTTGCACAAATGAATCCCACAAAAAATCCTTTTAGTCAAGTGGACAACCCGATTCAAACAAATTGGCCTTTGATTAGGTTACGACCTATTAATGGGCCTTCCTAGGTTCATCTAGATCTTGCTTTGAACAAAAATACCACATGGTCCAAGCCAGATGAAGGATGGGTGAAGATAAACTTTGGTAGGGCGTCAAAGGTTAATATGGGACCATCAGGGGTGGGATGTGTAGCTCAAGATTGGACTAGGATCATTATCACCTTTGGAGCAAAGAAGTTGATTGTTGGGACAAACAACTAAGTCAAAGCTCAAGCTTCTCTATTGGCAGTCACAATGGCGAGGAGACATTCGATCCCAAGATTACATTTAGAAGGGGATTCTTTAGTAATTATCAATATTATTATTGAAGGGGAAGCCATGGCATTGAAATTAAATTTAAATTTATAAAAAATATTAGAAGTCATTTATTAATGTTTTCAAATTTCAAAATTTTCTACACAAGGAGAGAGGGTAATGAAGTGGCAGACAACCTATAAAAGTGGATGGCCGCATTAAATGATGACTAGGTGAGTGATATTTCAAAGGATCTCAGGGGCATTCAACTCAAGGAGAACTCAAATATGAACGTAGCCAAATACAGGGTAATTATGAAGCATAATGGAAACTTGCCATCATGAATCGAAAATCATATGAAGACACTCTTAAAAGGTTGAACAATCATTTGTTTTTTCATTTAGGCATTTATATTGTGAAGAATTTTTTAAAGCATTCATTTATTTGCAAACAACCAAAAGATGGAGGCAACAATTGGTTTTTTAGGCAAGATTTTAGAAGAAAGGTTGAAGAATATTTTCAAATTTGCAAACCCCAATGTTCCTAAATTGTCGACATGATGTTGGGGGAAGAATATATGAAGTCGGAGTACAATAATCAAATGAACATTGACATTGCGTCTTTGTTTATGGCATGGTGTTTGGAGTCGAGAGGAAAAGAGGAAGTACATTGGGTCATGAATGGGTGTGTTAAGGATGAATGGACATATGGGATAGGAGCTTTTATTGTGATGGTGAAGGGTTCGTACCATGTAATGGCGACTAGCTCCATGTTACAAAATTTATGCCACCCTTGAGGCCATTTCTTCTATGGAACGCCCTAATGCTACAAAACAAAACATTGAGCGAAAACCCAAGTGGGTTGGAGCTTCCTAAAATATTACCTCATAACAGGGAGCATGAATTGTAGGAGAAGGGACTAGAGGCGGACAAGTGGCTCAAAAAACATTTGTTTGAAGTTCAAGAAGGAGGATTACTGGTCAAGAAAGCCACCAAAATCCCTACGAAAAGATTGAAAGAGTATGGGTTTTTTGTATTGTCGTGTAATTTTTTGTCTTTGAAATTATTTTGCAAACTATACATATATTTTATAATCCTGTAAATAATGGGTTCAAAGGGTTATTTTAATACTATATTTTTTGTATATGTTGAAGTGTAATATTTGGTGGGTGATGGGTAGTTTGTCATATGGATAGTAGTTTTAAACTTTTGGGCGAATGTTAAAGCTTGATCAATGGTCCAGATCACAAACACATTTCGATTTTGTACATTTATAATTATATAATATAATACAATACAAATTGCAATGATTAAAAAAACAAACATTTCTCTAAGATTTACTATTTTTTTTGTGTATAGACAAATCACTTTCTAACATTTTTCATAACATATTTTAATCAAAATTCTAGCTAAGTATCAATATTTTATTATGTAACTTTCATACATGTAATACTGTTTTATTACAACCCACTAGTTTCATCTAAGGTAAATTCTAAATATTTTTTATTGATCATTTATTTAACCTAACTATGATTAGATATGGTTTCCAATTAAATTTGAACCCATTATAGATATATAAATGGAATTTTATTCTCCTTATCATTTTAGAAAACCTTGATGATTCTTACACTTGCTTAAGGTTTCTCTTGGGCGATTTATCCTCTATTTTTTAATTGCCTATTTTATCATATGAAATTAACTATATCACATTCACATGCATCCTTGTTTATCATTAATTATCTTTATGGGTTTATTTATGTCAAGAGTTGGTCATAAACCTAAGTTTCCTTTGAGAAGACGTGCCCACTAAAATGTTTATATGGCTTCTCATTTAGCAAATGAAAAAAAATCTTTTTTTATTTGAATATTGATTATAAATATATTACTCGTACGAGCATCAACATTAGACCAATACAAGCTCCTTACAAGAAAACACATAAAAATCACCTATGGAAGACCAAGAGTCACTACTTAGAAATTCATCGTTCTATTTAGAAACCAACTCCATATTAGAAATGAACTATTGAAGACCAAGTGCCACAACTTAGAATTCCACTTTGGATGTTGTTATGGGGGATTTAAATTAGGTCTTCAAAATGAAAACCCAATGTTTTTACCAATTAATCTCAATCTCTTCGACAAAAATTATCTTCAAGAGTAATCATAATGAGTAATATGATCATGATCATGATCATGATCATGATACATATGTTGATAACCAAGATTTTTCTTCTATTATATGAGGTATTTCCAAGAGCTTATTAATACATTACTTGTCCTACATAGGTAGGTATATCTATTCATAATTTCTTGATTTGTAATCTTTGGTAAAAAAAAATCTTCATGGAATTGACACTGTGATGATTTTCTCTAACTCTTTTTACAGTGCATCTTCCCTCTTACCCACTGAACCTTCCTTGTCTAGTGATGCTCCTTCTTATCAACCCAGAGTATATCCCTCCATAGAATCTACCTCTCATCTTCCCACTTCTAGTAGTATCTCTACCTCTTATGTTGTATCTCTAGTAACATTATTATCATTCCTCCTATTATTGTTCCAATTACCTTTCACCCCACTAGATCCATTCCTCCTTCCATGCCTACTTATGACATGTCCACATGTTTTATCACTAGAGTTTTTCCTTCAAACGTATCATTAGTGTCACATCTTCTTTGGCTTATAAACTCATTTTTCCTTTTGTTAGCATTGTATTGTATGTCTCACCATCTTTATACTCCTATTATTTCTCATACTACTCCTAGCACCATTGTCCCAACCTCCACCCTTGATGCATCAAGATTGTAGGTAAATAGAGTTGAAAAGAAAGTTAATTCCATGATTAATAATCAAGATGTCATTGCATATATTGAACATTGACTTTCAATCCTTCAATAAAACATTTTTAATTACACTTATGATGACAATGTTTTTTCTTATTTGTTCTATCACACTTTTTGTAATAATTCTATACATTGGTTATAGTTATTGTCTCCTCACTTTTTCTATCGCTTTGGTCAACTAGCTATGGCTTCCCTAAGCCATTTCCACGTGAACATTGGTCTCAAAATTATTGGTTTATACTTACATGAGTGTGTCAAAGGATCTAATAAAAATATCAATAAATATGTTATATGATTTCAATCACTTTGTGATAAAATGAAACATAAACATTCTAATGATGAACTCCAAAACTTTTTTATTAAAATCATATTACCTCCCATTCAAGATATTGTTTATTTCAATACTCACACCATTAGAGTAAAAGGGTATTTACCTAATTAACTATATAATTGGTCCATTTTCACTCTAACTACTTGAGCTTACTTAGGTTGTGCATTTTCGTGTCTCAAGTCATAGGATGAGGACACATGTCATGATCTACTTTTATCCTCACTTAGGGCTTAGATCTAGGATTGTTTTCTTCTTTTTTCTTTTTTATAAGTGTGTGCAGTGAAAATGGAATGTTAAACTATTGTAAAACCAACAAAGATCCAACCACATAAACCCTAGTTCTACAATTAAGAATCCACCATACACCAATGAAGAATTTAAAACATGCAAAAAACAACAAAATAAAAAGATTATACCATTCACATGCTTAGAAGGGTTTGATCTCCATTGTTTCCTATCTTCATTGATCTTGTTTGATATGATTGCTCTCAGATTTTATATTGTGCACAAGAGCTCAATAAAGAATAGATTATGGTTGTGTACACACTTGATTGCTTGAAGTTTATTGATTGCATGAAGATTGATATATGCATTAGTTAGTTAGATTGTTGGATTAGTTAGGATCATGAAAGGATGAAGGAATCCCTTTGTATAGAGAACACCTTAGAAAATGAAGGGACGGTATTAAGAGGTGAAATGATAAATAGTTTGCTAGAATTAAAGGGTAGGTAAGAAAAATGATAAAATATTAGAAAGTTGGTTAGGATAAAATCAAGAGATAAATGACAAGTGTCGTGGAGGGAAAAATCCAATGAATTAATTAAATAAATAAAAATTTATTTAATTAATAGAGGAAGTGGGACCAATTAAATAAATAAAATATTTATTTAATTTAAGGAAATGATAATTTAAATAAATAAAAATATTTATTTAAATAAGGAAAGGCTAGAAAAGGCTTAGCGAATTAAATAAATAAATAAATAATCTATTCAATTAATAGAAGGCTTAGGATAAAATAATTAAATAAATAAAATATTTATTTAATTAGGACAGGACAATTTTAGGTGTCTACAATAAGGATTATGTATTGTTATTTATTATTCAATGTATAATACAATTTATTATTTTTTTGGATCAATCAACTTTTGGCCTCTATAACTTTGTTTTTTATCTAGATTTATGTGGTAGTTGTTTGATTGCAAGTGATTCTCAAGAGAATTATGGTTGAAGAATCAACTCCAACATGGTATGAAAGCTCCAAATCTACAACTTGTCTTTTTTTAGAGATCTAGCCTTGGACTAAAAAATGGTGTACTATGGAGCCAAGAAGACCTCATTATTGCATCCAAAATGACCAATAAACCTAAGATCACCTGTCCAAATGTTGGAATCAAAGCAGGTGAAAGTTTTATAATTTTCTTTAAGGGTTGCATAGGCCTCAAGGCAAAAAATTTAAATTGTACAAAATTCATATAGTTGAGGGAAACCCACTAGCTCAAATAGTTGGTAAGGTTGTGCTAAGACTTTGGGCTTGTCCCATGTAGGTCCAACATTCAACTCTCGTCAGCTGGATTTAATTGGCGACTGGGTTGTTTGAGCTCGGTCAGACATCTATAGGGGATTAATCTTGCCTCAACTCGCCCCATTGTGAACCCAACTTGGCAAAAATATAAGCCCAAGGTAAGGTCTGGTGGGAATCACTAGGTTGAGACGCGGAGATACTCCTACAATACCAAAATAAAATAAAATCATATAGTCATATGAATCCGTATGGCTATACAAATCCATAACCCTCTATATAAGGCTTACATCACTAGTTTGTTGCAATGATAATTTCTTAGTTTTTTCAATAACTTTATTATAATTATTAGCATCAATTTCACGGCTTGTGACAATTATTTTCTCTTTTGGTAACCCTTTTTTCTTGTGCTAGCCAATTTTTTATACTAGTACATTTGGGCCTAAATTCCGACAGCTAATTGTCGGAAGTCCGAAGACACCACGTCGAAATTTCGACCAATTTAACCATCGAAAACTCGTGGTCAGTCTTCCTGATGATGCCATTTGCATCGGCAACCACCTTGAGCTCATGAATGATAGGCATCGTGTTGTAGAGTATCAACCCTTGTTGAACAAGGGTGTCACATTTTTGTGGCTCGATCAGTGCAAGGAGACATCCTCTTTGCTTCATATGCAGGTGAAGAAATATGAATGCATGAAGTTGGTAATGGTGGCTACAGTGATATATTTCAGTTGAAGGATATTCATTCAGCACAAGATAGTGAATGGGTCATTACTGACAGTAATATACGTGCAAATTTTGTTTGCATCTTTGTATAAAACATGGCACAAGTTGAAAAGTTTGAAAATTAAATATGAAGTGGTTTCAATTAGCCATTTTGTGTATAAGTAGAGAGGAGAGGTCAATGTCTTTTTTTATTTGCCTACAAAACAATGAAAGAGGTCCTAATCAAGGAACACACACGTCCAAGAAAGGAGAGAATTTGGATTGAGGACAATTCTATGCAAGAAAGGATATCAAGTTATAAAAGATAAAAATCAACAAAGGTAAAGTGGATCCTTAAAAAAGAGGAACAATTGACAACTATTATTCTTGCTCCACAATGTAGAGAGGAGAAGAACTAGGCTATTACGTTGCCTCCCAAGTATGATTACACATGAAATCGTAGTACCATGATTGACAATGAGCCCCTAATAGGTAAATAAGCTACTGATGTCATATAGCAAGATAAAAACATAATAGGTTATAAATGTCATTTAGAAGGGATATGATGAGTGTATAACTCATTGTCACCTATTATTTAAATGTTACTAGAACTACAATAATTTGTTGAATTTTAATCTCCAAACCATGACATTCATTAGTGGAATAGTTGATGATGCTCGAAAAAAGGATTGCCCTAATTTTGTTTATGGTTTTTTCTTCAATTTTTCAAGGGGAGAGTAATAAAGTTGGCTTTATGAAACTCATACAAAATTATCTCTTGTTGTGAATAAAAGTTGTTGGAAAAGTCATAGATATATTAGACAATGGGGGAGGGGATGTCAACAAAGGAGGAGGATAGAAACCTAAATCTTCAAAAAAATAATGTAATGTATATTTCTCATGAACCTCCACACTTCTTTGCACACATCCTAAATCATGTCCATTGCATCCATGTGTATAATTAAATGTGGTATTTAAATCATGTCTAGAGGAGTGTGTTCATTCATATTTTCAAAGTTTAAAGATCCTCAACCATCATCAAGACATGTGTTGGAAGAAGAGGTTGGAATAGATTTAGAAGAAGCTTGAAAAATTGACACATACAACTCCCTTGAGACTTCATATTTGGATAGAGGGACCTTATATCAAATTAAGGAAGGCATGAGAGTGATATATGTATTAGTGTAATTATTATACTTTTTGAATATTTATCCTCAGTATAATATTGGAAATAGTATCTTATACTAATTAGGGAGTCGTAATTAGGATATTATTTTCCCATTTTTAGTTGTTGATCTCATTATTTAAGACACAAATGATTTTCATCATTTCTTTTCTTTATGTGGAATATATATCTAATGTAATTATTTATATTTTTAATAAGAAAATAAATTTATCATCGTAATCATGTGGTTTTTTAATTTTATGTCTAAGACAAATTATTGAAGATCATAACTCTAACATGGCTTTATTTTGGATGAGTAATGTTGGTGTTTACATCGCCAGACTTGGGCATAGCTTATTCAGGTTCTTCAGACCTCTTCTTTCATTGTAATTTTGAGATATATGCTTCAGTTAGTGACTGTCTAATGTCTTCAGGAAATTAGTAGCATATCTCTTGGTAGTCAGTGTATGTAAAGATCCTATGATTGCATTGGAACTGGTTTATAATAAGATTTGAATGGGCTTGTAGCTGTAATATGTTTTCAGAGGTTGCATGACATGTTTGACGAAATTTCATAATCTAGTGAAGTCTGATTTTGATACATTATTGTGACAGTCCATGTAATTTTACATTAGCTGCCTATAACATGTATTTATGACTATCAATGAGGCATTTGTTTGATTTAGATATGAAATAAGAGGAATTTGAGGTTGCATAATCATACACCCATTTTTTGAGGACTCTTGCAGATTTGACAATGAATATCCCTTGTTTTTCAGTCATCATTGGACAAGGGATATTACACAATCATACTAAATAGATTTCAAACCCCATAATTCATATAGAGAACAACAAATTTGGACTCAAGAGCTTCTAGAGTAATTTTTGAGGTTAAATGAATCTATGAACAATAGTTTAAACATGAATAGTGTTTATTTACACTATGAATATTATTTGATGTTGTGATTAATGTATTAGGCATGGACAATGTTTTAGGTGTGAATAATGTTTTCAAGTATGAATAGGTTTTTTTTGGTAATGAAGAGATTTTCTAGGGGCTATGAATAATGGTTTAAGCCTTGTGTAGTTTTTTCAGGCTTTTTTTGCTTGCCTAAAGGAATAGTTTCATGAAAGTAGACATCGGTTGGGAATACGATATCCAAATTTTTAAAAATAAATAGCCATTGAAATGTTGATTCTATGATATAAAACATGTTTAAAACATGTACCCTAGCAATCGCAACTACAACATGTGACAAAATTCCTCTATTATTTATCCTATGATAGATGTTCATACCTTGTTCCAAAACTTCCAATTTCTGTGAGGCAGTCTGTCAAACAGTCGACATGCCATTTCAAAGCTCCCACTTTCGTACAAGTTGGGGGATGTTGATAGAGCTTTACACCTACGCCTAGGCCAATGGAGAATCAGAAACATCACTATCTACATGTGCAAAATAGATGGGTGACCAATACTAATGAATGAAAAAAGGGGAATGAAGCCTATTGGTCTTTAGCCCCCAGGAGCATGCCCTATTCCATGAGCCGACATTGCTCCCATTTTCATACAGGCTGGGGGATGTTGACAGAGCTTTACACCTGCCCTATTCCATGAGCTGACATTGCTCCCATTTTCGCAAACCCTATTTTATGAGCCGAGAATGCTTGGAGCTGGCATTAATTGGTCAAAACGGTTCACGTGCCTCATCCAAAACCTAGAGTATGCTTACTCTGGGCAGGAGTACACTGCTGGGGCGGCAACGTGAGAATGGGAAGAGGCCGTGAAAATGATTTGAAATGTCTTGGTTTTTTTTTTTTTCTTTTTAAAGTAATGCCCGCGGTCATCAAAATTTCAATGAACACGGGGACTTTTTGTAAAAAAGCACAAATTTCACTGCCAATTCCTTCTCTGTCAAAAATAGATGTTGACTTATTGTCGGAATTCGGACGAATGTGGGCAGTTTTTAAAAAAAAATCAAATTTGTTCACAATATGCCTTCTTTGTCAAAAACCTCCGTCGGAATTTTAGACCAAATGTATTAGTGTTAGTTTCCCAACTAGTTAAAGTTACGTAGATGGTATTTGTTTTTAAATTGACAACATATTTTTGGGTTGTTGGATCACCTCCTCATTAGCAATACCCACAATGACAAGATCATTTTTTTGGTTTGATAAATTCATTTCTTTTTCAATGGTGAGATTTTTCATTACCAATTGCCTCAAAAGTTCCCTTCGATCAACTTTGATCTATTGACAACAAAATTTTCCACCACTAATAGTAGCAGCATTATTCTTACCACTCACACCTTAATTTTTCTCGCTCAACATCTTAACCATTGCTAACTTCAATTTAATAAAGTTGTGAGTGCTTCTTGAATCAATCTACAATGTCACTCTCTCTTTCTTTAGGAAACACACCACTTTAAGAGTTTGTGGGGCACTAAATCCAACAAAGTTCATGACAAGATATGATTGGGTGAGTATCTTCATATTCCTCTTCCATCTCATTTCTCCCATCTAATATTAACTCTTCCTCTTCTTTTTTATTATTTTGATTTTCAATGTAGAATAATTTATTTTCAACATAGTTATGACCTCAACTATATTTTCTATCACAAACTAAAATGAAACCCTTTTGTTCTCTTCTCTTCAATTTGATGCAGAAATAACTTGGCAAGTTGAGGAAATGATTCTATGGGAGGTATCCTTTATCTTATATCTATAAATACTTTTTCTTCTATTGGCCAAATTTTCTTCCTTGACTTGCCTTGTCATAAGTATTGCTTGGGACAAAGACTATGGTTGGAACAAACATACCTCATATTTGAAGTGGCAATTTAAAAATCCTAAAAATTATTCCTTTAAATTTTCTTTTATAACATTCTACACTCTTAAACACAAGTTTTGAATTGGATGAGTATAGTACTTAACTATACTTGTTTGCTTTAATTTAGTGAGTTGCTTGTGTATTACAGGGGAAAATATGCATCAAATAATCAGATTTAACGAGTCAACCACCAAAACTCAAATCTAATTAAGAAATCCATAAACACAATAAAAAATATGCAAAGATCAACAATTGAATAATAAAATCAATCAAATCAAGCACAATAAACAGTTGTGTACACAAAAGCTCCTATTGCTCTTCTCTTCTTGTATAATGTTGGCTCTTAGAGTCGCACTTGATAACCTACAATATGATAGCACAAGAATTCAAAAATAGTGGTTGATGAAAAAAGGGATATTGATGAAAAATTTATAGAAATTGGAGAGAATTGATTGATAGGTGAAACTGAATTGAGCAACAAAGTTGATTGATAGTGGAAGAGGTGATTGAAGAAGTTAACTGAATTAATTGAAATGATGAATTCTTCAGAAAAGGTGGAATTCGGGGGTGAGTGTTAGTTATAAATTAGTATGTGCAACAAGAATTAACATGAGATTGATTTTAATCTAAATTTGGATTTAAAATTGATTTTTAAAAATATCCAATAACATGCACATGAAGCAAAATTAAGAATTTGAGAATTTAGAAGTGAGAGAAAAAATTAGACTAAATAAATTTAAGAAATTTATTTAATTTGGAAGACATAGTTAGCTAATTAAATAATTTAAATAAATTATTTAGTTAGGGAAAAATTGAAATTGAATTTAATTAAATAATAAATATTATTTAACTAAAGTTGTAAATTTGAAATTAATTAAATAATAAAATTATTTAAGTAATTTTAAAAGAAGGAAGGTTGTATGATTAAATGATCAGAGGGAAATTAGAAGAAATTAAATAATTAGAAATGATGAAATGTGATGATTAAATTAATTTAGAAGAATAAAATTAGATTAATTAAATAATCAAAGTTATTTAATTAATGAAGACAAATAATTAGCATGTTAGTAATGCGATATTTTTAGGTGTCTACATTTGCCCCTCTTTGATACAATCTTGGAACAACGTTGTTCCAAAGAAAATGAAAAATTTCCCGCCCTAGTGATAGTAGGGTGTAATGTTGATGCCCCCTCGAGAGATTGTTTGTGCCTTAAAGGCATCAATGATCTCTTGAAAGTAGAAGAATGTTAGATGAAAGATGAAACAATGAATAGTTGATGAAATGCATGGGTTTGATTGGATATAAGAGATGGTTGGAATGATTTGTAGATTGATTGATTGATTGATTGGATTGATCATATTGATAGAATTGATTCGATAAAGCTCAAGTCTAGTTTCAGACACATCCTGTATAAGTCAAATGATTGATGAAATATTATGAAAGTGAATAATGATTAGTAAGAAGTGAAGAATGTCAGGAAGTAGAATTGATTGATGGATAAAATAGTTGATATGAGGAAATGAAACTATCACAAATTCTTGTGTCTTTATTATAGCACAACATTTTCATCATTGAGCCTTATTATGTTTCAATGGAGCTTTGTACACCATGATATAAAAAACCAAGGTTTGAATGATATCCCATTGTAGTAAACAAACACATTGCAAACAAGAAGTGAACCCCTCCATTCTGGGTCTAGCACTAAGAGTCGAGATATGTGTGATAGTCACAAGCATACCTATCCTTAACTTTCATTTTTGCATAGGATACTTGTCGAATGAATGTACCAAGACAAAAATCCAAAGTGCCATTGCCCCAGAACTTCATCGGTTCACACCACAAACAGTAAACAAAAAAAATATCATGGACCATCCCGAATCCTCTTGTCACTTGGGGATATCCTTGAGTAGTATAGGAACATGAGCTGTCATAAATCGATAAAGATGAATCAAATAAAAGATAAGACTCATTGGACCAAATGAGTCAATAACCATATTGATCTTCTTGCCAAGGATAAGTGTTTTTGGATAGAATGATTGTTTGATAGGAATGTCTGGTTTCAAAGAGTGAGTACCCCATATAAGACCAATCTGTCTAGTTTCGAGTGTACCCTTCCTTGCTTAAGACAAATTGATCATGATTTATTGATTGATAGGGTTAGATGATTCGATTGATGAGACAATTGATTAGTTAGGTTGTAGATTAGCTTGGTAGTTTATCTATCGATGCCTAACATTTTAAACTTGATGTTTTGCATGATATTTTGTGTTTTGTGTCTATTGAAATGCTTGTTGTTTGCAAAGGATAATTTATTGGGAATTGTGATTGATGGGTAGTTTTTGTGTTTTTGATTGTTTTTCTGATTTTTTAGGTTTTTTTGGAGTTTTTTTGGGGATTTTTTCAGGACAGAACATTTCAGAGATAAGATCCATTCCGTTCCCAAAATCTTTGGATAACTCAGCTCAACGCACCAAATGACTAAGATGTACATTTAGAGGAGAAGAAAAAAATGTTATCAACTCCTGGAACTTTTGTCTTTGATTACCTATATGTGTGCAATCGAGTTAATTTTGGCTCTAGGACCATTGTCGACCCTAAGAATCCTATGTGACTAGCTACATGATTTATCCTAACTCCAAAAGCACCTAGATAGAGCCTCGCTACTAGTCAGATGCCCATAACCCCGACGAGGTTATCATTGTAATTCTCACGAATATTGCTCCATCACCCGTCACACATCTATAATCTCAATGGAGTTACTCGCGTGTTCCCAAAGGCAAGCTTTTTGATATTGAATTTTAGCTCTTTTTTTGTTTTTCTTTTCATAATATTTTATTTTCTTGCTCATTCTTTTCATCTTTTGATATAGATGTTGACTCTAAATTTTGCTTTGGGGACGAACAACCTTATGAGAAATTTAGTGTTGGGGGACCAACTCGCGCAAAGAAACACTGAATGACCTTTGAGATTGAGAAGCCGACTCTTCCTTGGGTTTTAAGGGAAGGGAGAGGAAACAAATACTTTTTAAGAAAATGAGATGCTAAACACTTAGGCGATACTCCATATCATTAAGAGGAAATGAACTAACATAAATCAAGGAATATTTGCGACTTCTGTAAGCATCTGAGCCAAGGACATAATCAAAACCACAACCAAATTTGCTTGAAAACATAAGGGACACGTTCATCACGCATTCACTAGATAACAAGTATAGAAAAACATAGTTTAATCAATGAAGTCTTAGATAAAATATTCCCAAAGTTTGTCAGAATTTTCAACAATAATAGCACAGAAAACACTATAAACAGTAAGCCAAGAGAGACATCGTAAAGGCCATAGGCACAATCTGAATAATCTTCTTATAGCAAAACCCAAATAGTTTTTTAAAGGTTGGAAATGAAAGAAAACTCCTACTTAGCAAATTAGATTGTTCTTCTGCTTCTCCAATTCTCCTTTGGCGACAGAGAAATCCGCCCTTAAATAGGCCACTGCTCCTAAAAATAGCTCTCTTAAAAATCCAAAACTGGCTCAACCTCCTTGGAACAGAAAAACACGGCGTGTCACAACAGAGGCCGCACCTAGCAAAACAAACCCTACAACTCAACCTTTTCCTCTAACGGCTTGGAGGTTACCTAGAACTGAAAAGATTCTGTTAGAAGAGAAAGGACTACGGAAAAGGGGACCGCTGCGAGGAACCGCTTGCAAACTGTGCAAATGAGTGGGCCCGCCCAGAAGAATAGTCAATAAGCATTGCCATTTGTCACTCTCGTGCTGCTTCAAAAATTGGACACCAAAGACGAACCGAGGGAGCAACGCCGAGCCACTAAGTGTCACACACGCTCAGCCCTGCTGGCTAAAAAAACAACGATCATAACCGGGCCTGCCAAGAAACTTACATTGGGGAAAATAAAGGTGAACATTTCCTGGTGACTATCAGGGTCGTTTCCACCTGCGGAATAGAAGAACCCAAAATTACTGGTTCAAAGACCAAACCTCAACCCACAACGGGGTGAAAAAGATCAAAAACCTGCTTCAAGGGCAGCCACTCATCCTTTGAGAGCGTAACTTGCACTTCCAACTCTTGAAAATATTGCTCCAAGAAAATTACTTCATCCAGGGGCAGAGATACAGGTTCATCTTGGACCTAGTTTAGGAGAGCGGAGAGCTAGGCTAGAGGATGCAAAATACCTTCCACTTTATTCATTGAAATAGGGCTTCCCAGCCGTTGCAGAAAAACTTTGTCCTGCTGCAAAATCTCGATTTGCTGCAATACTTGTACAATCGGTAGCACAGAACCATCCACAGGGAAAGGAGAAGGTAAGCCTAGAGAAACAAATTTCTCGACACGCCGCTTAATGTCTGGTACTAAAAATTGTAAAGGTGCCAGAGTAGCTGACACTTACGTAATTATCCTGTGGCGATTTATGAAGACATTAGTCCTTTTGATTAATTGCTGGCGATCTGCAATCTCTTTCTCCCTAAGCTCCTCCTCTAGAGTGGAATAAAGCAACTGAATAAGATTCTGGGCTATTGGGAATTTCGGGCTGATGATAAGCATAGAATTATTTATAAGGTGTCCAGCCTTAACACAGAGGGATTGCGCGTCACTGAGAAATCTTAACATCGGCTGCAAAGATGGGTAGAACTACTTTACCTTTTCCCAATGAGAAACATACAGCTCCGTCAGCATGATGGAGAAGTCTGGAGCAATCAGTTGAGGGGGTGGGATGCTCATCAATCGAGATATCTCATTATCTTTCCCAACTGTTTCCTGCTGGAGCTGCTGGATTTTGTTTTGCTCAATAGCCACCTGATTTTGCAAAGCTAAGATTTTTGCTTCTCCAGTCTGGACGGTCGATTGCAACTGCAATGTATGATTCTTCTCCTACTGCAGAAGAGTCTCCAATTCTGAAACACACTTACCGGATTGCTCGAGACTTGCTTCTTTTGCTTTCAATTCGGCTTCAAAAGTCATCCTCTCATCTGTTCGTGACACCTGGGCTTCACTTAATTGACAGGCATAACCTTCTTTGAGAAGGATTTCTTCGCGCAATTGTATTTGAACCTGGATGACATCCCTGGAAGCGGCCTTCAGTCATTATATCTCAGAGTCTTTATCTTGCACTTCTTTCAGGGCTACATTTCTTGTCACTTCCTGACCTTTTAGCTGGGAACCGACGCTGTTAAAGGCTAACTGCAACTTTCCTTTTTCTGTGTTTGCTTGAGCTAGTAGGCTTTGTAGATGATTGATCTTTGATACCCGAGCCTTATCTTCCTTCTTTTGCTGGGAAAGGGAATCACGAAGGCTAGCGTTTTCTGCTTGGAACTTTTCTAAATGACGACTCTTCTTAATAAAGTCCGTCGACACTGCTTTAGAAGTTTCTTCCATCATTCCAACCTTGTCGGATGCTGTGGCACTTTGGAGACTAACGCCCATTGCTTGTAACTCATAATCATTGAGCCTCATCTGGGATTCTGGCTTATTAACCTTGGGAACTAGATTTGCAAAGTAAAGGCAATCTCTTTGCTCGCTGAAATGGGTCTACAGGCGAGGACGAGCGTGACGAACACCTTCCTTCTCCTTCCTCTTATTTTCTTTATTCAAACCAACGGTTCGATCATAAACAACCTACTGCTGGAAACTATTCGGGTGATCGATGGCTTGGCCTGCAAAAACTGCACTAGGAGGGATAGTGAAAGGGAAATGCAAAAAAGGGGTAGCGAAGGAGGATTGGACCGGATGAGTCACCGCCAACGGGAAAAATAATGGGATGAAAGGGGAACTCACTAATGGAAAGGAACTAGCAGACGCCTTAGCCATACTTTGGGGGGAAAACTCTTCAAAACCTAGCCTACACGACACAGGAACCACTTTTGATGTGGGCAACTGAAAAGTTGTAGGTATGGGGGTTCCGGCTGGGAGAGGAGCGGAAGTCTGTGAGAGCATATCTTGGGGATTAATCATCATATCTGCGGGGGCCAACGTAAGAGCAGTAGGGACTGAGGTTTGCATGATAGGTGTGAGAGCAGTTGCAAGAACATCCAGAGAATGGGAAGAAGGGAAAAAGGGACGTACCTGATCGACCGAAGGCTGCAGCGGCTGAAGATTTGTTGATGTTGTCATTGATGTATTAGGTGCAATCTCTTTTGACCCACTGAGATATGGCTTCTTTTTCAGGGGGGCCCTCAGAGGACTGCTTCTCAGACCGCCTCTTACTAGACTGTGAACGAGGTCTGCGAGTTGCACTGTCTAGAGAAGGAGGGATTACTGGCTCTAGCTCCTGCCCTTTGGTACTTATAATCCCAACTTCTTGCTGAGCAGCCATCTCAAGAGATGAGTCCCCGTGTGAGGAACTATCACCTGTCTCATCGTCAGATTTATTTACCTTACTCCATTCCTACTCGAAATGCTCGTCCAGGGGTGCGTTTCTGAGGGTAGTTCTAAGTTGATTCACTTCTTGACGATAGACCCAAAAATTTTCCCTTTTCTTTTTGGGCCAGGATAAAGCTTTCATGCCTTCTAACAATGCCCGAGGAATTGGCTTCGCGGGGTTGAATCTTTGCATTGGGGAATAAAATTTTAACCACGAGGGGCAATCCAAAATAGGAAAATCATCAGGACCCACATATTTGTTTGGGTCGTCAACCCGGGGGTTGGTACGTTCCGCCCATGAGTCTCGAGGCTCATGCCTCACAACATTTTTCCTTTTTCTCAAGAAGCCATCAGGGTCGTAACTCCAAAGGTCATCAATTACCACGAAACCCATCTGCACCAGCTTTGAAGTCAGGGTTTCCTCAACTACCTTTCTTCTTACTAGGGTAATTGGGCCAATGACCTTGTTATCCTCTGTGATGGAAGTATCATGTTTCCCAGCTCCAATCGCTTGCTCGACTCTTACCAGCTGCCTTGCCATTTCCAGAGCTAGGGTTCTGTCAGTCACATGAGTAGGTAGCCGGAACGGCTCTTCAGAGAAACCATACATGTAGATGAAAGAGAAATCCGGGCCCACGAACCAGTCGCAAGGAGGGCGTTCATTCTGCATCCAGTTCATTTGGACTTGTGAGAAATAGGCGAGAGACTCATTGGGAATCACTCCAAAATCCTTGAGTATAGGAGCCAAGAACAAATCGAAAAACTGATAGGAGTCATAAGAGGCCAGCAACAGAGGCGTCCAACGAGACACCGATAATACACTTCCCATCTCATCGAAAGTGGACAAGCGCAACGATTATGTGAAAAAGGCTTCATTCTGATGCAGAAGCAAGTGCACCAATACTGAAGAGAACCTAAAATGTCGCAACTGTTGGAACTCAGACAACTTCTTGACCATGGCCTTAGTGATAGTCATGGAGAAGTCAAAGTGGAAAGGTTCCTTTTGCTTCCTACATTTGAAAAGAAAGCCCATCATGGAAGCTGTGATATTCTGGTCGCTATCATGACCACACAACCAAGCTAGGGTAGATGAAATATCTCTGAGGTCCTCTTGTTTTAGATCGCTGTATGACAAAGGGAACTTTGGAGGCCCTGCTGACAAACTCTGGTTGAGGGTGTTCTGACAGAAAGTTAATGCATCTCTCCTGGTGCTCCAGAATTCTTCCATGGATCTCTCTGAGAAAACCTCAGTATTCTCCAAGATTGGGGAGCAGAGCATTTCCCTAATGGCCTCTGGAGATATGACCAGTTTCAAGTGTGAGCCGCTGACAGAAAATGAGGTAGGATAAAAAACCTCTGTACATGCGGCTATGAGTTCAGGACAGTAGGGAACTGCGGGGACCAAAGATTGGGGAGCACCACTCTTCCAAAAATGCACCGCGATGGAATGAGGATCATTTCTGTGATGCAACATCCTCGAACAAGCGGCCTCTCTAAGTTTTTTGGGCTACTTTCGGATCTCAGGCTCATAGATGTTTTCTAAGGAATCCAGAACAACCGACGGGTTTCGGGTCATCGTTTTCTTTTTGGCCTTTGTCTTTGGATAATCCTTCTTTGGTGGGTTGGCATGAGAAGAGTAAGATAGTTCCTCAAAAATATCAACCCAAAAACCTCTAGGAGCGGCTTTTGCGGACGAAGCCTCTGAATCCATCAAGGCAGATAATCAGCCTTTCTTGGACTGCTATCAGACCGGAGATAGAGAATGGAAACCTGCACGTTGTCCTCTAGCCTAACTCCTTGGCAACAAAATGAACAGATTGATGACTGGGAGAACCTTTGAGCTTTTAAATACATGACATGCCTTGTTTTTCACAAAAGCTAAGGCTCGACTGACACGCGCACCAACTAAAATGCTACTATGATCAACCTCCACGAATGAGGGGAGCCCTCATTCCCACTTTCCCAAAAAACTACTTGGTTGTGTTGGCGTTCCTCGGGAAAAGTACCTTGGGCCAAATATTTCTTTAATCGAGAAGATCAGTTAGGAATAATGGCCGCGTGAGCTGAAATGGGCTAGCGGAGCTGGCTCATTTAACGGGGACATACCTGAAAGTACGTATGGCTCTTTGTTTCCATTCAGTCTTTTTTGGAAGTGACTGACTAGATGCCGATATCTTGGAAATAATCCCATTCGCATAACGCGAATTAATAGAGGTGTGATAGAGACATTAAAATGGGACAAGGGTGAGCTCAAGTTGCCGATTGCTTACCTGCCAAGATTTTTGCTATAAATATGTCTTTTCAGACATTCTTTCATCACAATGCGAGCTATAACGACAAAGTTTCTGAAGAAATGGATACTCCAATTCGGCTCGTCAGCAGAAGGGCACAAGTCACTTTCCTAGGGAATATATCAGACCGAAGACTGCAAGGGATGATGAGAAGGAAAAATCCATTAATAATTGTTGCCATCAAATGGGTACTTGGGGAAGATTTCATTGGCAATCCAGACCGATACCAGGTGAATACAGATATTTGCTTGCGCTTCATGGCTTCTCTGTTGGACTGCGGCCAATCTGGGCTACTGACAACATAGCTGACGCAAGCCCTCTTTCCTTTAGACTATCTAGGAGGCCTTGAAGATGTAGTTGTGTATCGTGTACCTTTCCTAGGACTCCCTGTGGCATCTGACTTAGAGCACTTCATCTTTCAGAATGAAGAAGTGAGGTGGCGTCCACTTATCAATGGCTTGAAAACCATGTCATTGTCCTCCCATAGGTACTGTGCCGAGCTAGCTGCCGAGTTTCTTCTACGAGTGCATATGATGGTCCCTATTCCGGAAGACACAGAATGGTATACTAGCTTCAGGGACTATATCTTCCTAAGAGTCCTATTGCTTGATCAGCCTCCTAACCTGGTGGTTATATTCATGCACGGAGATCTTGAGAGTTCTTCTGGTTCAGAATGGCTAGCAGAAGAAGGGGACTCTGATACTGAAGAGGAAGATACTGAGACTAGCCTCTGAGAGGCCTTGGCAAAGCACGACTTGTGCTGAAACTGATAGATGTAAACAAGAGAGAGGCCGAGGGCCCGCACATTTTGTAACAGTACGAGAAAGACTTAATATAATAATTTTGCTTCTTCTTTATCTAGTCTCTCTTTCCTTTTGGTTGCTGAGTTGAAAATAATTAAAATAAATACACACCACACATATGCACATAATATACACTATTTACATGGAAAAGGGGAAATGACCCTTAATAATAAGGCTTAAGATGAAAACCGTTAACCGCGATGGAGAGGGAGTCTCCATTCATGTCCTCTAACTCAAAGACGTTGAAACCTTTACATCCTATGATGTAGAAAGGACCCTCCCATAGGCAGTCGAACTTGGTGTGCTGACCTGGCTTTGCCGTTCTCTCATTGTACTTTAGAACAAGGTCTCCGAGGGTGAATATAACATCGGAGCTCTTTTTACTATCGAACCACCTTTTTATGACCTTTTGTCTATCCTGGAGAGCTGTGAAGGCAGCCTCCCTCGCTTCCTCTAACTCCATGATCTATGCTAGCCTTACAGCCATTGGGCCATTTTCGGTGATATCCATAGATTTTAGCAACTGTAACGCCGGAATTTCCAGTGACAAAGGAAAAAACGCGTCTTTCCCGTATACTAGCTTGTACGGGGAATTCTTGAGAATTTGCTTGGGTGTTATGTGGTCGGCCCATAATGCACTCCTCGGGTGATGGTGCCACTCCCTCTTATATTTCACACCTATCCTCTTGATAAGTCGGATCAGGTTCTTGTTAGTAGATTCCGCCAGACCATTCCCTTGGGGGTAATAGTTAGAGGAGGTTTTGAGATAAATACCTCTGCTAAGAGCGAACTGTGTGATCCACGAGCCAGTGAATGCGCAAGCGTTATCAGATATAACGGTTTTTGGGGGACCATACCAGCAAGTCAGTTCTTCCAGGAAAGATAGCACCTCATTTTTGGATGAATTCCATAGGGGGACGGCTTCAGACCATTTGGTGAAATAGTCTGTGGCGGTCAGGATCCATTTATGTCCGGCTGAGTTTGGAGGATTGATCATCTCGACAAAATCAAGTCCCCATTGAGCAAAAGGTTCTTCAACTGACACAGGCCTGAGCGACATGGCCGCTTTCTTACCCCTCCCTGTGTAATATTGACATTCTTTACATCCTCTTACTAGAGCGTGTACAACTTTGAACATGGATGGCCAAAAGTATCCAGCTTGAGTAATTTTGATCGTAGTTGTAGGTGCAGAGAAATGACCTCCCGAGGGGCCGTAGTGAAATTCTTGGAGAATTTTATCAACTTGGCCTTGATCTACACATTGGAGTAGGACTCTGTCGAAATTTCTTTTGAAAAGAATTTCATTTATAAGGCAAAAATCGTTGTTTTGGAGTCGGTAGAATTTGCTCTTGGCCGGGGGGAGATTTTCGGGAAAGGTCCCTGTCTTCATGAAATTTTTTCTTTTGTCAATCCAATTTTTGCTGGGAGTATCGGGCATAAACATAACCGTCTCTTTTGAGATGGCTTCGAAAACACAGGATTCACCATCCTGCACTATATACTCACATAAACCTCTCTCGTGGACCAGCTTTGTGGGCCTGATGTCAACATCATATTCTAGGATCTTAGTGATCCAATTCGCTCTTTTTTCCGTGATGTCGCCCTCCATATTGTATTCTCTTACTGTGGGGTGAGCTACATACACTGTGGTCTTGTTGCAGGCAATGAAATGCCAAATTTTTTTCAGTCCTTTTACGGCAGCTAAGGCTTGCTTTTCAACAAAGTTATAGCGGAGCTCATAATCTTTGAGAGTTTTTGAATGGAAGGCGATAGGGTGCTCTCCTCCTTTTTGGGTGTCTTTTTGAGTTAGCACCATGGCAATACTATGCTGATCGGAATAGACATACATTATGAAATCTTTCGACATGTCCGGATTAGATAATACTGGGGCTGAACAAATGGCATGCTTTATTTGATCGAAGGTGTTTTTGGCTTCAACAGTCCATTTGAAATGTACATCCTTCTTAAGCATGAGGGTGATAGGTCTTATTATCCCAGCGAAGTCGGAAATGAAACGATTGACAAAATTAGCTTTTCCCAAAAATGACTGCACTCCCTTTTTGTTGACCGGAAGGGGAAGCTCTTTAATAGCCTTGACCCAGTCAGGGTCGATGGAGACACCTTCTTTAGAAACTATATGTCCCAGCAACTTCCCTTGGGGAACCCCGAAAATACACTTTTTTGGGTTCAAGGAGATCCCAAATTCCAGACATTTTTGCAGGACTAACTCAAGATGATCGAAATGATCCTCCTGGTGTTTAGAAAACACGCTTAGGTCATCTAAATATATTAAGATAATCTTATTTATTAGCTCTTTGAAGGCCAGATCCATGGTCCTTTGGAAAGTGGCCCCAGTGTTTGACAAACCAAAGGGCATCTTTTGATATACAAACGTCCCCCACTTGGTGGTAAAAGTGGTCTTGTGTTGATCCTCCGTTTTGACACTTACCTGATTATATCCTGAGAAACCATCGAGAATAGAAAACATTTCCGATCCAGCTACAGTGCTTAATAATTGCTCCATTGATGGCAAGGGATAATGATCCTTGAGCGATGCTCGATTCAATGCTTGATTCAGCTCCCGAAAATCCACACAGAGTCGAATGTCCCCATTCTTTTTCCTCACAGGGACCAGATTGGATACCCATGTACTGTGTTTTATAGGATAAATAATCCTTGACTCGATCAGTTTCTTCAACTCCTGAGCCATGAGGGATTCGATCTTAGGATTAACAGGTCTCTATTTTTGTCGGACTGGCTTAGCTTCATTTGTGAGTTCAATGGTGTGCTGAATTATGCTGGGATCGTAACCTTTTAAATCATCATAAGACCAAGCCATGACGCCTTCATATTCATCACAGTATTGAGCCAATTTTGCCCTGTCTTTAGAGGAAACACCTTTTCCCACTTTGACGATTCTTCCGCGTCCCACTGACATTTCAGTGTAATCTCCTTTGTCTGCTATGAGCTTCCGCTTATCTTTCTTAACATCCTCATGATCAAACAAATTCTCCAAGGTGATCAGACCGTTAGGGAGCTTGTTGGATTTTAGCTAGATAATCTGGTCTCCGTAAGCCTCTTTAATCCTAGGTTGCAGGTGGTTGGCAAATTCTCCCAAGCTTTGAATAAATAGAGAAATCTTCTCATCGCTTTCAAATACCTACCAATATGTATTATTATTAGGAATAACCGGACGGACCACCATATTGACTGCTGAATGGCCGGACAAGAGGTCTACAGCTGGATCAAAATGAGCTCCTATGGTTGCCATGTGATCAGATTCGATATTTAGTGTCAGGGGAATTTTGGTGATATTGAAAGCATAAAAAATTTCTATTAAATCCTAGACTCTGGAGTGGTAGGATCTCATATGGACGTGCTTAGCACTAGATATCCCTTGGACTTGAAGTACTACTAATTTGGAATCACCGAAAACTTTAAGCTTCTTGATGCCCATTTTTTTTGCCATGTTCAGGCCTTGAATTAGCCCTTCATACTCTGCTTCATTATTCGAACATGCGAACTATAGTCAGAAAGACCTTTGGATCAGATTGCCCACTGAAGGGGTGAGACAAACTCCGGCTCTAGAGCCCATTTTGCATTTGGCGCCGTCAAAGTGTAGGGTCCATAGTGTCGAAGACAACTGATCTTTGGAGAAAGGATCTTTGGTGAGTTTTGGGATTAGCTGATCCTCTTCAAAAATGCAATAAGTTCCTAGGCCGGTGGCATGGTAATTAGAGAAGGGATCAGAGTCTATGAACTCACTTAAGAAGGCTTCTTGTTTGGGTGGGATTTCCCCGGTTACTTCTTTGTCTTCTAACAGTTCTACCACCTTTCGCTCGTCATGGGTTATAGAGGTGTGAGTAGGCTCAAAATTAATCAAGGCTTGGTCAACTATATGCTCAGCGTGAAGAGGTTCTGAAAGGATCTTCATCTTAGCGCCATGTCAGGTATGGAGAATCAGGTGGGACCAATCCAGGGACATATATCCTCCTATTTTAGCAGTGAAGTCTCGGGACAAACAGAGCCCAAAGATGGGAGGGATGTCGATGACCACTACTTCTTGGGATACTGTTATACTTGGACATGCAAATAAAGTTAAAGGGAGGCTTTTGATGAGACCTATCATCTGGACTTTATTCCCGTCGAGTTGCATTACCCCTTTACTTAAAGGGTCATACTTAATGTTTAATACTTCAGCAATCTGCTTAGGCATGACCATGGTGCTAGCACCGGAGTCTATCATGGAGTTATGCAAAAGTTTATTTCCAATTATCAGGGTAAGGTAAAAAGGATTTGGCTTAGGTTTACCTTCTCCTTGTGCAGTGGAGGGTGAGCCTTCATTTGTCAAATCAACAGGGGAGCATGCCTTGTTAACTGCTGAGTGGCGATCCATTCCATTCGTTTGAGAGGGTGGCGGAGCTACCGCACCTGTATCCTTTTGATCATGGGACAATGCCTCCCTTAGCCGACTTTTCTGCTCTGGTATACTCAGGAGGTCCTAGAGAGAGACATGGGCTAGAGCTTTCTTCAACTGATCTACTACATCCAGCGCCAAGGGCATGAAAAATTTAGGCTCTTTCAGTTTGTAAGGGATGAATTCCTTCCTGGGATAGGCGGAAATGATGACTGGCGGTTCTGGAGGTCTGTTTACGGGTATTGACCTTATATTGCTAGCATCCTCCCCAGTCAAATGCCTTTTAGAGAAAAGGTTGTAGTCTAAATGCACCATAGGGGTCCTATTTTTCAAAGTTCCTCCATCAATAGTTAGTACTGTATCGTCATCCTCCATCCATGAAAAAAGTGCGTGATCAGGGGCGATTTTCGCTTCTTGTTGTAATGACATTCCTTGCATCCGAGCAACAAAAGCCGCATTATCAATGCTCAGGGATGTATATGCAGATTCATCTAGTATTATACCTGAGTTCCTTTGTTCCGTGATCTTTTGTTACAGATTACCCCTTGGGAAATTCCTCGGGGTGTGAGCATTGTTGCATGGAAAACACCAAGAATTGACATTGTCCGCCAAATTATTCTGACCCACAGTTAATTCTCTATCGCCGTTTAGGTGGATGGCCTGTAATGGATTAGGGACGGGGACTATTTGGCCATTCAACAAGGTATTTTTCTTAGCTTGATAATTAGGATGTTGATAGGGGGGTCTGTTTCCTTGGAAATTTTGCTGAAAAAGAGGTTTGGTAGGAGAGACCTGGGCCCTTTTTAGGTTGACAATTTCATTAGAGAAAGATCTTAAGAGATTTTTTATATCGTTGACCTCAGCAGCCAGAGAGGCGGAATGGACGGTAGTTTGAGGAGTGGGGAACGAATACATAGACTGTGGAGCAGAAGTGCTTAGGGCGGCTTCTTCCATTACTGGGGTAGACATTTTGGGGAATACTGGCATTGTAGGGCGAGGTGTGAGCTTTCCAGCATCGATAAGGTTATTTTTAGCTTGTACCGCTAAGTCGAAAGCTTGCAGAAGAGTGTTACCCCCTAAGGATTGGATCATTACTGATATATCAGAATTGAAAGCTTTTAGATAAAATACGAAGGTCATATTTACCGGGGGGTGGGCAGACAACGGTATCCTTTGCCAGGTTCGCTGGAATCTCAGGTTGAAATCAGTTAATGCCTACGTGGGAGCTCTTTTGATCGTAATGAGTTGGTGCATGAGGGATGATCTATCAGCTTTGTCTGAAAATCTCTGAAAGAAGCGGTCTCCCAACTGATCCCAGTCCCCTATGGTACTAGGGCCTAGAGATCTAAACCAGTCCAGAGCTTTTCCTTTGAAAGAAGCTACGAGCAACAACAAAGCCACGTTTTTCTCAGTGATGCCATGTATAGTACAAACAGTAGCTACGTCTTGCAGATGTTCTCCAGGGGTTTTGTGACATTCTCCCGTGAATTTGGGAACAACTTTCAGCACGGCTACCGGAATGGCTCCCCAAACTACGGGTGGAACTAGAGGGATGAGAGGGCTGCCATTGTCCTAGGTCACAAAATTTCGGGGAGGGATTTGGGCCATTGCAGGGTATATGATGGTGGGGGAACCCTGTGGAGGTGAAACAAAGGTGGAATGGACAGTCACCAATGGAGGAAAAAGAAGATGAGGATTTAGGGCCATTTGACTCCTGGTGACGGGCCTATGACTCATAAACTAGCTGGGATGCACTTTTTTTTTTGTTTCTAAGGTAATGGTCCCACCGGGCGTGCTAAAAAAAGAACTGTTGACTCTAAATTTTGCTTTGGGGATGAACAAACTTATGAAAAATTCAGTGTTGGGGGACCAACTCGCGCAAAGAAACACTGAATGACCTCCGGGATTGAGAAGCCGACTCTTCCTTGAGTTTTAAGGAAAGGGAGAGGAAACAAATACTTTTTAAGAAAATGAGATGCTAAACACTTAGGCGATATGCCATATTATTAAGAGGAAATGAACTAACAAAAATCAAGGAATATTTGCGACTTCTGTAAGCATCTGAGCCAAGGACATAATCAAAACCACAACCAAATTTGCTTGAAAACATAAGGGACACGTTCATCACGCATTCACTAGATAACAAGTATAGAAAAACATAGTTTAATCAGTGAAGTCTTAGATAAAATATTCCCAAAGTTTGTCGGAATTTTCAACAATAATAGCACAGAAAACACTATAAATAGTAAGCCAAGAGAGACATCATAAAGGCCACAGGCACAATCTGAATAATCTTCTTATAGTAAAACCCAAATAGTTTTTTAAAGTCTGGAAACAAAAGAAAACTCCTACTTAGCAAATTAGACTGTTCTTCTGCTTCTCCAATTCTCTTTTGGCGATAGAGAAATCCGCCCTTAAATAGGCCACTGCTCCTAAAAATAGCTCTCCTAAAAATCCAAAACTGGCACAACCTCCTTGGAACAGAAAAACATGGTGTGTCACAACAGAGGCCACACCCAGCAAAACAAACCCTGCAACTCAACCTTTTCCTCTAACGCCCTGGAGGTTACCTAGAACTAAAAAGATTCTGTCAGAAGAGAAAGGACTGCAGAAAAGGGGACCGCTGCGAGGAACCGCTTGCAAACTGCACAAATGAGTGGGCCCACCCAGAAGAACAGTCAATAAGCATTGCCATTTGTCACTCTTGCGCTCTTCAAAAACTGGACATCAAAGACGAACCGAGGGAGCAATGCCGGGCCACCAAGTGTCACGCACGCTCAGCCCTGCTGGCTAAAAAAACAATGATCACAATCGGGCCCGCCAAGAAACTTACATCGGGGAAAATAAAGGTGAACAATAGCTTTTAAGCATATTTTATGTTTCCAAGAATTGCATCATAAGAAATGAAGTTCACATGGGTTTGAGAATTAAAGCAACGCTGAAGTAGGATTTTAGATTTTTCACTAGTCTCGTCATCAACCAAATATCGACAATGATGGAGTAAAATATTAATGTGTGAAATATATAACAACTGAAAGATTTTGGTAACAAGAGACAATGGTGAATCCTATACTCAACTAAAGACAAACTCTAACCACAAGGTGATGCCAAAGATAAGAAACCTTGGATGTCAAGAACTTCATGAATGAATATATAAGAAATGAGGTCAACATAGAATCTCATGAATGCAGATACGTAACAAACTACACAAGCGCCCCTTCGTTAAAGAGAAAAGTGCCTATGAACTTACACAACTACAATGCAAGTGATACAATATGAAATGCAACTATATGTAAAATATAATGCAAGTAAAGAAAGATGAAATATGATCAAACAAAGTAAAATGCAATCGAAACAAGATGAAATGCATAAAAGACAAAGTAAAATACAATCAAAGCAAGATGAAATGAGTAAAAATAAAAATGAAGTGCAATAAAAGAAAAATAAAATGTAGAAAAAGAAAATTGAAATGCAAGACAAAACAAACTGAAATATCTGAAAAACAAACTGAAGCAAAAGAAAGACAAATTGAAAAAAAGCAAACTGAAATGCAAAGAAAAGGAAATCCTAAATAGCTATCAAGCACAACATTTATTTAAATGCATGTTGTTGGTAGGTTCAGAGAGTGGATCACCCTCAATTGCTATCAGGTTGTATGTACCATTACTAGGGACTTTCATTATTACATAGGGACCCAACCAATAAAGTCCATATTTTCCATGTCGATCTCGCTCTACCATATTATTTTGATTCTCTTTTAAGACTAGATCCCAACTTGAAAGTACCTTTCTCTTACTCGTTTATTATAACCGTGCCTTAATATGTTATGATATCCTTGTAGGTGATTCAGTGCATTCTGCTTCCTTTCGTCAAGTGTTTCTAATTCCTATAACTTCTAGCCACTCTATAGCCTTCCTCAGAAATAATGTTTTTAAAGGATACTTGCAGTGATGGAAACTCTACTTCAATGGGAAAAATCTTTTCTGAGCCAAAGACTAAAGAATATGGAGTAGCAAATGTAGCTATTTGGATGCCCATTTTATAAGCCTAGAGAACATGATTCAACTGTAAATGTCAATCACATCAACTTTCATTAACAACTTTCGAAAGGATTTTCAAGATCGTCTTGTTATTTGCTTTGGCATAACCATTGCTCTATGGATAATAAGGAGTAGCAAAACAGTGTTGAATGTGGAATTGATCACAAAGCTCACATACTTCTTGATTCTTAAAAGGGCATCCATTATTTGTCACTATGCACATTGGAATTCCATATCGGCAGATAACATAGTTGAGGAGAAATTTGGATATTTGCTTGCCAGTTATATATGTGAGTGGAATTGCTTCTACCCATTCAGTGAAATATTCAGTGGCTACGAGGATGAAATTGTGTCCATTAGAGGAAGTAGGATTAATCTTGCCAACAAGGTCTAGTGCATATTATGAAAAGGGCCATGGTGATGTGATGGGTTGGAGATCTTGAGTGGGTACATGAATTAAATCACCATGTATATGACATTGCCTATAGTTCTATACATACTTATATGCATCTTTTTCCATAGACGACCAATAATATCGTAACTTCTTTGCTAAAGTAGATCCACTAGAATGAGCACCACAATTTCCATCATGTACTTCTTTAAGTGCGAATTGGGCTTCTTCTACATCAAATCATCAGAGGAGTGTTCCATCTAAGCCTTTTCGGTATAAGGTGTTTGTAATAATGATGTATCTAGAGGCTTGACATATCAAAGTTTTGCATTGATTTCTGGAAAGGTCGGGAGGAACATACTGATCATGAAAATACTTGTATACATCTTTATACCATGGTGAATTAGGACCAACTATTATACACACACATTCTGACTACAAGATCTCATATGTCAATACCATTAATTGCCCCACTAATAATTCAAATTGTGTCACATTTCTTAGCATGTAAATGATAGACCCTATAGTTGCCACAACATCTGCTGCTTTATTATTGACTCGAGGGATTTGTTGATAAAAAATGTTATTGAAATATTTATTGAATTCATCAACCATCCTCTTGTATGACATCAACTTGCCATCTATAGTATTATAGTGATCATTAACCTGGTTAATTATAAGCTGTGAATCACCACATACATGCAAATCTATGATTTTCCATTGTACCAGCATGTGAAGTCCCATAAGAAGAGCCTCATATTTAGCCATATTATTTGTGCAGGGAAAACTGATTCTTTATGACTTCGGGATGGAATCACCTTGAGACGTAACAAAGAGTATGCCAGCTCTAGTTGCATGATTAGTGCATGATCCATCAAAGTACAACTTCCATTTTGTAGAGGTTATCAGTGTAAACATATATTCATTGAGAAAATCAGTCAACAAGGGATGATCATCCTAAATAGGATCTTCTGCTAATTGATCTGCTATGATTTGACCCTTAATGACTTTACGATCCACATACTCAATGTCAAATTCACTAAGCATCATCACCCACTTAGCTAATCTTCCTATCAATGTCACTCTACTTAAAAGGTACTTGAGTGGATCATTGTTAGCGAGAAGTTGTACCTTGTGACTAAGAATATAATGCCTAAGATTTTGGGATGCAAAAACTATTGCCAAACATGCTCTCTCAACAGGAGTGTAATTTAGTTCATACCCCACCAGTGTTCTGATGATATAGTAGATCACTCGTTCTCTCCCCTGGTCATCATGATGTGCCAAGAGTGCTCCTAGGGATGAATTAGTTGTAGAGATATACAATAACTAGGGCTTTCCTGGTGTTGGCTATACTAAAGTTGGTGGCGATAGGAGATAATATTTTAAGGCTTGAAAGGATTCCTAACACTATTTTGTCCACTTAAAGACAACTTCTTCTTTGAGAAGATGTTGAAATGGTTGGCATTTATCAACTAGCTGTAAAATAAATCTCCTAATCGATTGTAGCTTCCCTTGTAAACTTCACAATTATTTTAGGTTGGATGGTGGAGGCATTTTGAGGATTGCTAAATCACTTTAGCTAGATCGACTTCAATACCCCTATTCGACACTATGAATCCTAAGAGATTCCCAGTCGTGACTCTGAACATACACTTCTATGGATTTAACCTAACCTTGTATTGTTCAAGCCTATCAAATATTTTAGCAAGGACTTCAAGGTAACCTTCTCTATTTTTAGACTTACCTAGCAAGTCATCCACATAGTCTTCCATAATGTCATGAAATAATATCATTGCTGGTGCAAATAAATATTCATTATGGATATTATTACACTTTACTTAAGTTAACTTAGGATAATGCATCTCTTCGTAGTTTGGATTTGAGACACTTAGGGAAGTGTGCACATAGGGATATAGCTTGTAGGAGAAATTCCACTTTTTGTGGTCTTATTTTGCTGTTACACTCCATATTCGGTGGGTCATCCACCTCTTTTGGAATATTATATTATTTCTCCTACCTACCCCTAGTATTTCTTACCTACCTTTATTTCTTATTGAGCCACATGTCATGATTGTGTGCTTGTATGTCCATATGGCCTTGCCTATATAAGCAGGCCTATATTCACTGTATTGGTTAATCCAGTTGATCATTTGCATATTGATGAGAATATAGTTTGTTCTTGTCATTCTTTTGTCTCTCTTTTATACTTTTCATTGTGCCCTTGATCTTGGCAAAATCTCACATGGTATCAGAGCCATTGGGGCTTCATTGATTAGTCTTTTGGAGATATTTTGGAGGCTTCAATTTTCAGATTTGGGGATCTTCATTATTTGGGGGCGTCGTACAATGATTTGGACATCACGGTTGCGTCTGGGAGGCCGTTTCCATAAATTTTGACTATAAAGTCGACTATATTTGGTGAGAATCTTTTTTTGCCTATTTTGGCTATAGTATAGATTTCGAATTTAAAAAAAAAATATATATTTTTTGAAAAAAAATTCTTTTGGGGGTCCGCAGACCCCCCCCACCCCCGTGATTTTCATACCACAGATTTTTCTACTGCTTGGGGCTCCGGCCATCCATGCTGCCACTGCCACCACCGTCCGTGCTGTCGCTGTTACTGTTCCGGTCCGCGCATCGTATCTCCTCTTCAGGGCATTGTACTGCGTGTTCTTTCTGGCAGATCCCCGGGCATCTCCGCCGGCACTCGTACTCCTTCCAGTTGACCCCCGCAGATCCTCCCAGCACCAGCACTGCAGTCTCTATCGGTACCCCCGGTCGCCATCCATAACCGACGACTCTCGCCGACCATCTTCTTAGTGTGGCCCCTGCCTCTCCATTGGCAACCTTTCCACCGCCGGACTCCCAGCTCCCCGACCGCAGACCCTACCGTCGACCGGTATCCAGCAGCTGAGGACTCTCTAGCCATGCGATGACCCATGCAGACTTTGCCTAGTCTGCAACCTTCGCCACACCATCAAACACCTCTGCCTACCGTACCACCACATCACCTGCTCAGTCAACACTACGACTTCAGCAGATGATGTCATCATCTGTACAATAGGTAGGGGGAATGATGGTCCGGTGATGGCTAGACATGCATCAATTTTAAGCCCATCATTTGCTGATGTCAGCAGTATTTTGAAATTTTTTTAACCCCCTTTCATTGGGCTTTTCAATTTTGTAGTTCAACTTTGGAAGGCCATAACTTGCTCATTTGTGCTCCTTTTTGGGTGCAATTTTTTTTGATTTGGGCTTATTTTTTATGCTCTTTGTAGTGGTGTGGTTATTTTTGGATTTTGGTGCACAGGTTTTTCAAAATTTTTGGATTCTCTCAGTTGTACTTGTCCAATCCTCAATTTTGCAACTTCAAAGGCTTCGTTTGAGCTCATAAAACCTCCTTTTTAGGTGTCATTTTTTTGAAAGTGCATATTTTTCATCTACTTTCATAATATATGATCAGATTTTAGAGATTTTGAGTGAAAATTGTACTTTCAGATATTGATCTTATTTGGCCTATTTGGTACTTGTAAATTGCTTGGATCTTAGTTTAGATCTCTTGCATTATTAGTTTGAGTCTCTTTTGGCCTTATTGAGGCAGTTGTAAAGTTGAAATCAGAAGTCCACTTTGCCATTTTTTGTAAGTGGCCCATTGTACACACACTAAGTATAAAGTGCCAAATCATCATTTTGGGTAGGGAGGGGGGTTCTTTGATTGAGTGAATTTGGGGGGTGTCTTGTGTGATTGTGCCTATCTTTCCTTGTGCTCTTTAATTTTTTTGTAATGAGTCCTCATAAATTTCCACCTTTAACTCCACATAATTATGCATCATGGAAAATTAAAGTATGGAGCAAATTAATGGAAAAAGATCTCACACATTACATAGATGGAACAATAGCAACAACACCTAATCCTAAGGTTGATCCTAATGCTTAGTTAGAATGGCTCACTAAGAATTGCATGGCTTTTGGAACTTTGTGTAAGTATGTATCCGATGACCTCATTTTTCACATTGAGAAGTGTACTACAATCAAAGAGGCTTGGGATATGTTTAAGACATTGTATGGTCAAGTTGATGAAATCAGAGGTTACAAGATTGACAATGAGCTCACCAACTTGGATCCCAAGAGTTTTGATACAATCCAAGATTATGTCACCAAAGCAAATGAGCTAAGAGAAAAGCTTAAGGATTGTGGAATTGACAAAAAGGATGCTCAGTTGATATTCAACTTGTTGGACAAGCTTGTACTAGAATATGTAGCATTTGTTTCTAGCTTCCAAACTCATCATTTGACAATGGGGAGTTCCTACATTATGCCTTCATTTGATGCTTTGACAGAAATGTTGATATCGGAACAATCTAAGTTGTTGAACATGGGGCTTCTCTAGTCTTCAAAGTCCAAGGCTTTGGTGGCTAATCAAGGAAATCAAGGGAGTCAAGGCAAATATTCCAACAAGAAGAAGAAGCAATCTAAGTCAAAGCCACAAGAGGAAAAAGGACAATCATCCTCTCCATCACAAGGCAATTTTTCATCCTCTTCCAAGAAGGGGACTCCACTTGAGAAGGATAAACCAACTTGTGCATATTGCAAGAAGTATGGTCATGATGAGCATCGATGCCACACCAAGTAAGTTGATGAGTTGACAAATCTTCTTAATAAACACAACATCAAATTGTCATCCACCTACACAAAGAAGGATTCATCTCCTTCCTCTTCCTCATAGTCTAAGGGAAAAAGGCAAGCATTTGTGGCTACAACAAGTTCTTCGCAATAGTGGATACTTGACTCGGGTGCCTCTTATCACATGGGTTCTACAAAGGAGAAGTTTTCTTCATTGGAGCCATCTAAGGTACCTCACATTTACATAGGTGATGATACACAAGTAGAGGTTGAAGGGAAAGGTTCAGTTGACATGGATGATGGAACATTTGAGAATGTTCTTTATGTTCCTAACTTGTCTACCAACCTTCTCTCTATCTACCAAATCACTCACTATGGAAATGGGAAAAAGGTTGAGTTTACACCTGATTCAGTTGTGGTAAAGGAACTTGAAGATGATGCCTTGGTAGCAGTGGGACAAGTCAATGACAACTCAAGGCTTTATTTATTCTCCCACTTTGTGTCAAGTTCTCCTTCTAGGGCCTTTCTTACTCATTCAAATTCAGAAAGTAAGCTATGGCATGAGCGGTTTGGTCACCTTAACTACCGCTATCTTTAGTAGCTCAGCACTAAAGACATGGTCACAGGTCTACCTCAAATCAGTTTTTCAGAGGGTGTATGTTCAGGTTGTTCCATGGGCAAGCATCCCGAGGAGAAGTTTGATAAGGGGAAAGCTTGGAGAGCTTTGGAAGTTCTTCAACTTGTTCTCAATGATGTAGCAAGTCCATTTTCAACACCTTCATTTAGTAAGGCCCGCTATGTCCTCACCTTCATTGATGACTACTCCTACTTCACTTGTGTCTACTTTCTTATTCATAAGAGTGAAGTATTTGATAGATTTCAGGACTTCAAGACTAGTGTGGAGAAGTAATCTAGGAAAGTGGTCAAGATTCTTTGTACAGATAATGGAAGTTAATATGTGAACAAAAGACTTGAGGATTTTTGTACATTTGAGGGGATTGATCTTCAACATTATGTTGCATACACTCCACAACAGAACGAAGTTGCCGAATGCAAGAATAGAACTCTCAAAGAAATGGCTATCTATATGATACATGCACGTTCTCTTGATCCCGCCTTTTGGGCAGAGGCTATCAGTTGTGCCACACACATCTAGAATCAGGTTCCTCACAAATATTTGCAAGGTATTACTCCTTTTGAGGCTTGGACTGGTGGGAAACTGATTGTGAGACATTTTAGAGTCTTTGGGTGTCCAACATGGGCTCGCATATCTCCGTAGAAATGCAAGGCATTGGAACCTTAGAGTCGGCCTTGCATATTTGTTGGATATCCTAAGGGTGTTAAGGCATATAAATTGATGGATCCTGAGACACATGAGGTCTTCATTGAGAGGAGTGTTCATAGTGAAGAAATCTCTCGTAGCTTAGCCTCTACCTCCTCCACCTTCCTCCATTGTGGATAGTGATGCTACTGATTCAGATGATGAGACTCCTTCAACTCTGACTTCCAGAGTTAGACCTTTGCAGGGTCCACTTGCAGTTGAGGAGCCTCGTTCTCCACCTCCACCTAGACCTTGTTGGGCTTGACAAACACTTGAGTCTGTGGGTTCTCTTGTTGGGGATCATTCATATACATAGAGGACTCGATCACAACATCAAGATCTTCCATTTTCATTCATTGCTACCACTTCCAATCCACAAACATTTCGAGAAGCATCAGGGGTTCCTGAGTGGGACCAAGCTATGGAGGAAGAGTATAGTTCCTTGATGAGGAACATCACATGGGATTTAGTCTATCTCCCTGAGAGGAGAAAGATGGTTCGATATAAGTGGATCTATCAGACCAAGTTTGCAACGGATGGTAGTGTGGATAAGTATAAGGCTCGGCTTGTTGTGAAAGGTTTCTCTTAGGTTCCAGGTGTTGACTATACTGAGACCTTTGCACCCATAGCCAAGATGAACTCTATTCGCTTGACACTTACTATTGTTGCACCTCATGGTTGGGTTATACATCAAATGTATGTGAAGAGTTCTTTTCTTCATGGTGACATTGATGAGGAGATTTATATGGAGCAGCCATAGGGTTTCATCCAGGACACTTACTCAATTTGCAGACTAAGGAAATCTCTCTATGGCCTCAAGTAGGCCCCCATGGCTTGGTACACCAAGATGGATTCCTTTCTTCTCTCAACAGGGTTCACCAGGTGTCATTCCGATCCGAATGTCTACATTTTGTGACAGGATGACTCTCACTTGATACTTGTGCTCTATGTTGATGATTTGATCATTACAAGGAGCACCACATCCATCATTAGTAGGGTCATATCTTCTTTGCATGACAGATTTTCTATGACTGACTTGGGTCTTTTGCACTACTTTCTCGGGATAGAGATTTCACAGTCACCTTCCAGGATTACACTATCGCAGCCCAAGTATGCTATGTATCTACTTGCATGCTTTCATATGGCTGATTGTAAGCCTACACCAACTCCCTTTCTTTTAGGAGTCAAGCTTGAGGCTTAGTGTTCTTCTCCACCAGTTGATGCTACATTGTATCGTTAGCTTGTGGGTAGTCTCATCTACTTGACTCACACATGCCCTGATATTTTATTTGCAGTTAGTATGGTTTCCCACTTCATCAGGAACCACATGAGCTTCATTGGAAAGCTGCCAAACACATCCTTCATTACATCCAGGGTACACATCACTATGGGATTCACTATGGAGAAGGCACATGACTTTGCTTGGTTGGTTACACAGACTCCGATTGGGCTGGCGATCTTGATGATCGTAAGTCTACTTCAGGTTACAGCTTGCACCTTGGTTCAGGCCCCATTTGTTGGCAGAGTAAGAAGAAGCATGCTATTTCTCTCTCTTTGACTGAGGCTGAGTATTGAGGAGTTGTTAACACAACATCTGAGATCATTTGGCTTTAGTAGATTCTCACAGAGTTTGGGTTCACCACTCCATGGTCAACAGTTCTACATTGTGACAATTAGAGTGCTATTGCAATCTCAAAGAACCCGATCCAACACCAGCGGACCAAACAGATCGAGATCCATATGCACTATATCTGAGAGCTGATTCAAGAGCAGGTCATTGACTTGCAGTATTGTCCTACAATGGAGTAGGTTGCAGACATATTCACCAAACCTTTCACCGAGAGTAAGTTCCAGCAATTGTGAGCTCTCTTGGGGGTGCATTGTGTCTCATTAGGGGGGTCAACTGACTTCTCCTTCCTCTCTTATGGGGGGGACTTTTTCCTTCTTCTTGGAGAGTCTTTTGTACATTCATCTCTCTTTTGTGGGGGGGGGGGGGTTTTCCCACTAGGTTTTCTCCCTTTCTCCGTTTGTGAGAGATTTCATTGCATAGTTTTGCTTGCATTTGGATATTGTACATGGGTACCTATCATGGCCTAGTAGCCGAGACCCATCTTGCATTGTTGACTTGAGTCTTCATTCCCCTAAGTAGCACTTAAGGGGTGGTGTTGGTGTAAATAAATATTCATTATGGATATTATTACACTTTACTTAAGTTAACTTAGGATAATGCATCTCTTCGTAGTTTGGATTTGAGACACTTAGGGAAGTGTGCACATAGGGATATAGCTTGTAGGAGAAATTCCACCTTTTGTGGTCTTATTTTTCTATTACACTCCACATTCAGTGGGTCATCCACCTTTTGTGGAATATTATATAATTTCTCCTACCTACCCCTAGTATTTCTTACATACCCTTGTTTCTCATTGAGCCACATGTCATGATTGTGTGCTCGTATATCCATATGGCCTTGCCTATATAAGTAGGCCTATATTCTTTGTATTTGTTAATCTAGTTGATCATTTGCATATTGATGAGAATACAGTTTGTTCTTGTCATTCTTTTGTCTCTCTTTTATACTTTTCATTGCGCCCTTGATCTTGGCAAAATCTCACAATCGTCATGGCTCTTTGATATGCAACTCCTGCATTGTTTAACCCAAATGGAATTACATTCCAACAACATGTCCCCCAGGGATAGGTAAATGCAATCTTATGTTGATCCTCTAGTGCAATTCTGATCTAACTATACCTAGAGAAACCATCCATCAAGGATAGCATCTCATGTCCAACCATAAGAACTACAATCATTTCTATATTTGAAAGAGGGAAATCATGTTCTGGGAATGCTTTATTCAAATCTTTGAAGTCTACAAATCCTGATTCCTCCAGTGGGTTTTGTTACTAGTACAAAGTTGGACATCCACTCTTCATAGTCTATTGGTCTAATGAAACCCACATCTAGTAGTTTTTGTAGCTCAACTTTGACTAATGGGGCTATTTTTGGATGCATTTTCCTAAGGTTTTGTTTGAGGAATCAATGGTAGATGATGTATAACAAGTTTTGGATCCAATCCGAGCATGTTAGAATAAGACCAACCAAAATTTATCTCTCCTTGAAGAACTAAATAAATTTCTCTTTCTCTGCCAATTTCAAGGATTCAACCAAATGGATTTTATGTACAACTTCACCCTCAACAAGGTTGACTTCCTCCAATTTCTCAATTAGTAATATTGATCTTGATGAGTAATGATGAACAATGAATACCCAATAGATACTGAGAGGGGGGGGGGGTGAATCAGTATGGACAAAAACTTCTTAAACAACTTAAATTGCAAAGACTACACTAACTGGTAAACAATATCACCAATCTAAATCAAGGCACTACCAGTAAAACACAGTACGACTGTAAAAGACATAAATTGGTAACATCTAGATCTTCTCAAAACCTAATATCTCATCTCAACCTCACCCATATGCTTAAGTAAGTAATACATCAGAAATACAATAACCATTGGATAAGCATGCATTACCGCTTAACAGAAAACACTAAAACATCACATAAAAAAGCATCACACATAACACACTGATTTTTCACATGGAAACCCAACTGGGAAAAACCACGGTGGGGATGAATACCCACAAGTTGTTCTTGAAATCTTATGAAGTTCACTCTGTTAGGAGCCTAGTCTGGTCAAAGACTTTACAACTAATTCTGTTAGGGATCACCCAGTTAAGGGATGGCTAAATACCTGGTTAGAGGTTAAACCCTGTTAAAGGTTACCTTGTAAGAGGATTTCAAGAACTCAATGATTTTGAGTCACCCTGTTAAAGGATTTACAAAAATCCTGTTAAAGCTACCCGGTAAAGGGATTTTCCATCTGCTGAAATGGTTAGAAGTCAACAGATAACACACTGATCTGATAACAACACTTAATGCCAATGCAGATTCGCTTTAGTTTCTTTACATCTATAATCACACTCTGTAGATCTCTGCTTACTCCTTTGGTCTGGCAAGAATCACCTCACATACATTCATTTGCCAACAACTTCAAATAAAAATCATCATCGACCTTATAGACAACAATTCGATCGGTAGCCAAAACCTAAAACCCTAAGCATCTAGGTTAACAATACAGTCGGTCCAATCTTGGCCATTTAAACACATTACATAGGGTAGAACAATCTTGAACAAATCTCAAGATTTTCTCCATCGTCCGTTCTTCACCACTTCTAGAAGTTGATAACCCATCATGCGCTCTCCACCGTTTACTAAGATTTTGCACATTCCCGAGGTAGATAGAATCAATCTTCTTCATGCAAGATCCTTAAGGAGATTCTTCATGTGCATAAGGCTGACGTGGTAATGCAATCTAATCTTCATTTCAATGCTAACTCATCACATGATGTCGTCAGTTGAATCACACAGACTTGGAATGCATCAACCATAAACCCTGAAGCTGAGACTACCAACCGGTAGTCATATCAAGTGAAACCCCGATACAAACTTTGCATATACCGGTTCACACTCCAACATACCGGTTCACTTTTTGCATATACCAGTTCATACCATCATACCAGTTCACTTGCCAGTTTGCTTACTTCAATATACTGGTTCATATTTCAGCATATTGACATCAATGACAACATACAATCCCAGCGTGTCATCAAAATCTACACATATGCCAACAATCTCCCCCTTTGGCATTGATGGCAATACACAAAGATATCTCAACATCTTCTTCCATATTATATGTCTTCAATATTGTAGATATATTCTCTGCTTCACATCTTCTCCCCCTTTGACAACAATGCCAAAGTGGAGGTACAAACATCCATGATCTATTATGCTGCTTCCCCTGAGGAGTAGCATCCTTCAACACATCAATCCTAAAAAGATTTGACAATGCAATACCTGATTGATGTGGAGCACATACCTTTAGTTCACCTCTTGAACGGGTAGCACCCCTAATTCACCCCTTAAATAGGTAAATGTAGCCTTTGGTAGAGGCTTGGTGAATATATATACTAATTGCTCTTTACTGGAAACATGTTCCAATACAACCTCTTTGTTCTGAACTTTCTCCCTCAAGAAATGATACTTGAGCTTGAAGTGCTTGGTTCTAGCACACAATACCGGATTCTTGGAAATATTAATTGCACTTGTGTTATCACAAAATATACTCACCGGTTCAGATACAGGGACTTTGAAACCACTTAATACATGCTTCATCCAAATTGTCTGAGTGCAGTTCATAAATGCTACTATATATTCTGCTTCTGCTGTGGACTAAGAGACACAACTCTGCTTTTTGCTCATCCATGAGACTAGTCTACCACTGAGAAAGAATGCACCACCGGTTGTGCTCTTCCGGTCATCCACATTACCAACCCAATCGGCATCAGTAAACACTTTGAGATTTAAATCATTACTGTATGGATACCACAATCCATAATCTATAGTTCCTTTTAGATATCTAAGATGCTTGATTGCTACCAAGTGGGATTCTTTTGGACTTTTCTAGAAATGTGCAGTAATGCCCACTGCATGTGCAATATTCGGTCTATTGTGTACTAAATAGTGCAACTTACCAATCATTTACCGGTATTCCTTCTCATTCACCAACGCTGAGTCATCTTCTTTTGACAATTTACAATCGGTCATCATCGGTGTACCAACTGGTTTGCTGTCTTCCATGCCAAAGGTCTTCAACACCTCTTTTGACATACTTGGACTGAGTGATAAAGATACCATCTTTCATTTGTTGAATCTGTAGTCTAATGAAGAACTTAATCTCTCTAATTAGTGACATCACGAATTCCTTCTTCATTTCATCTACAAATGCATGGCTCATCTTGTCATCTCCACCAAAAATTACGTCATCAACAAACACTTCATAGATCAGAATCTGATCTCCTTCTATCTTCAGATAGATATTGCTATCTTCACTTGTTCTTTCAAATCCAATCTTCACAAGATGGGAGTGTAAATGTTCATACCATGCTCTAGGTGCTTGCTTCAATCCATACAAGGCTTTATGTAGCCTACACACCATATCACTGTCTTCTCATAGGGCGAACCCATCTGGTTGCTCTATATACACTTCTTCTTCAAGTATTCCATTCAAGAATGCAGATTTCACATCCATCTGATACACTTTGAATCCCTTGAAGGTTGCATATGCAAGTAGCATTCGAATTCCTTCTAATCTAGCTACTGGAGCAAAGGTTTCTCCATAGTATTCTCCTTCTTCTTGAGCATATCCCTTACATACCAATCTTGCTATGTTTCTTACCACTATGCCATCTTCATTCAACTTGTTTCTAAAAACCCATTTGGTGCCAATAACATTTTTGTGCTCAGGTCTGGGTACCAAAGACCATGTACCATTCTTTTCTATCTGGTCAAGTTCCTCTTCCATAGCCTTAATCCAATCTTCATCTTTGTGTGCCTCTTTAAATGTTTTGGGCTCAAATTCAGAAATCATGCAAGAATTTTCTTTGACCTTTCTTCTTGTAAGTATTCCTGCATCCTTATCCCCTATGATCTGCTTTGGATCACGATGCAACTTTACATACCTAGGAATGATCTTAACCGATTCCTCTTGCTTTTCCTCTTCATCCTCATCTTCATCAGCATCTACTGGTGTAGGAGCACTATTACTTGTACTTGGTTGTTTGCAACCGGTTCTTAGAAGGTTACATCTGGTTCATCTATCGCTCGCTTGCTGCTGGTTTCCTTAGGTTTCTCAGAGGTTTCATCAACTCTAACATTGATACTTTCAACAATTCTCTAAGTCCTATTGTTAAAACACTTGAGAGCTTTGCTCTTGGTGGAATACCCTAGGAATATTCCCTCATCACATTTTGCATCAAACTTGCTTTGGTATTCACTTCTCTTGATATAACACTTGCTACCAAACACTCTAAAGTAGCTTACTACTAGAGTCTTACTAGTCCAATACTCATAAGGAGTTTTATCCTTACCTTTCTTGATGAGTACCTGGTTCATAGTGTAGACTGCAGTGCTCACCGCTTCTCTCCAAAAAGTGTGAGAAACCTTTCCTTCAATCAACATTGTTCTGGTAGCTTCAACTACAGTCCTGTTGTTCCTTTCTGCTAGGCCATTCTGCTATGGAGTCCGGGGGGCAGATAGTTGCCTTTTGATTCTGTTCTCTTCATAGCACTTATTGAATTCTCTAGAAATGAACTCTCCTCCTTGATCAGTTCTAAGGTATTTAATCCTCTTACCACTTTCCTTTTCAACTAGTGCTCTAAAGGCTTTAAACTTTCCAAAAGCTTCAGACTTGTCTTTTAATAATGTGACCCACATCATTCTTGAGCAATCATCAATAAGAATCATAAAGTACCTATCTCCCTGAACACTCCTAGTTTTCATAGGACCACACAAATCAGTATGCACAAGATCAAGTAAATTATCTGCTGTGAAAGATTTACCTTTGAAGGTTAAGGAAGACATTTTCCCCAGTTGATATTCCCTACATAAAGGATTCTCCAGTTTGTTCAGCATAGGCAATCCTCTAACTACCTTGATCTTACTAGCTTTCACAATATTATCAAAATTTACATGGTAGAGTCTCCTATGCCATATCCAACTGTCATCAAAATTAGCCATTAGACATTGACTGATATTTGTATTTAATTGAAATAAGTTACCTTTGGTCTGCATACCGATGGCCATCAATTCACCACTCTTTCCTTTTATTTTGCACACTCCATCTTTGAATTCCAGAGTGAGTCCTTTATCATTCAGCTGGGCAACACTCAAAAGGTTATGCATGAGACCTTCTACCCAATACACATTATCAGCACTGCTTTTTCCATTTAGAGAGATGGACCCTTTGCCTTTTACCATACATGGTGCATCATTACAAAATCGGACTACACCTCCATCATACTCTTCCAGAGACATAAACTTTCTCCGGTCACCAGTCATGTGGTGAGAACATCCACTATCAATAATCCACTCATTAGAATTATCAAAGTGGGAGACAAGAGCCTTCTTGTCTAACACATCTTCCTTAATGGCTACAAACACTATGTCTTCGCTTTCTTCATCTTCTGATTCATCATCAGTGACACCTTCATCGACTGCAACAAGACAGTTTCTCCTATTTCCTCCTTTGAACTTTTTAAACTTCTCCGGTTTGTCCTTATTATCACTGTTGGGACAGTTGACAACAATGTATCCTATCCTATTGTAAGAAAAACATTTCAAAGGGAGCTTACCTCTGTATTTTCCAGTTCCCTTAGGAAGTCTTTTGGCAAGAAGAGCTTCAAACTCCATCAGGATCTCCTCATCATCCATTTCCCTGCTTTGTCTGGGTTCACAACTGGTACCGACCTCTTTTCCCTTTCTGGATAATGCAACTCTAAAGGCTGATTCAGTCTTCTGAACACTGCCATCATAATTGTTTAGCTCATATGCGGTCAACTTAGCAATGATGGAGTCAAGGGATACCTTTGTCTTGTCAATAGATCTCAACTCCTGAATAGTGACAACCTTATTGCATAGACCAGTAATAAGGATCTCAAAACTTTGCTAACAATGGTGGAATCATCTATTGTACCTCTTGCACTCTTGATGTCTCCAACAACAGTTTTAATTCTTATCCCATATTATTGAATGGTCTCTCCTTCAACCATCCGCATGTCTTCAAATTTTCCCCAAAGGCTCTCTTCCTTAGCTTGCTTCACATGCTCATCACCACCATAGATAGACTCCAGAGTATCCCATACATCTCTGGGATTGTCTTTATCCTGAACATCTATAAACTCAATATCAGATAGATTGCTGATAAGAGCTTCCATGACTTGCCCATTCTCCTAAATTTCTCTTCTTTGATCATCGATGAGAGTACCAGTAGGGACAACATAAGTATTCTCAACATAGTTCCAGTATTGAGCACCCATGCTTTTAATGTAGATCTTCATTTTTTCCTTCCATATCTTAAAGTTATCTCTATTGAACTTAGGACCTTCCCTCTTAATCATTAGAATAGGATCTTTTCCTCAAGCCGTTAAGCTTATAACATAGAGGACCCGAAGGACGCTCTGATACCAATTGATGAATAATGATGAATAGTAAATACCCAATAGATACTGAGAGGGGGGGGGGGTGAATCAGTATGGACAAAAACTTCTTAAACAACTTAAACTGCAAAGACTGCACTAACCGGTAAACAATATCACCGATCTAAATCAAGGCACTACCGGTAAAACACAGTATGACTATAAAAGACATAAACCGGTAACATCTAGATCATCTCAAAACCTAATATCTCATCTAAACTTCACCCATATGCTTAAGCAAGTAATACATCAGAAATACAATAACCATTGGATCAACTTGCATTACCGCTTAACAAAAAAAACTAAAACATCACATAAAAAAGCATCACACATAACACATTGATTTTTCACGTGGAAACCCAACTAGGAAAAACCACGGTGGGGATGAATTCCCACAAGTTGTTCTTGAACTCCTTTGAAGTTCGCTTTGTTAGGAGCCTAGTCCGGTCAAAGACTTTACAACTGGTTTTGCTAGGAACCGATCCTGCTAGGGATCACTTGGTTAAGGGATGGCTAAATACCCAGTTAGAGGTTAAACCTTGTTAAAGGTTACCTTGTAAGAGGATTTCAAGAACTCAATGATTTTGAGTCACCCTGTTAAAGGATTTACAAAAAGCCTGTTAAAGCTACCCGGTAAAGGGATTTTCCATTTGCTGAAATGGTTAGAAGTCAATAGGTAATACACTGATCTGATAACAACACTTAATGCCAAGGCAAATCCACTTCAATTTCTTTACATTTGCAATCACACTTTTTAGATCTCTGCTTACTCCTTTGGTTTGGCAAGAATCACCTCACATACATTCATTTGCCAACAACTTTAAATAAAAATCATCATCGACCTTATAGACAACAATTCGATCGGTAGCCAAAACCTAAAACCCTAAGCATCTAGGTTAAAAATACAGTCGGTCCAATCTTGGCCATTTAAGCACATTACATAGGGTAGAACAATCTTGAACAAATCTCAAGACATTCTCTATCATTCATTCTTCACTGCTTCTAGAAGTTGATAACCCATCATGCACTCTCCACCATTTACTAAGATTTTGCACATTCCTGAGGTAGATAGAATCAATCTTCTTCATGCAAGATCCTCAAGGATATTCTTCATGTGCACAAGGATGATGTGGTAACATGATCTAATCTTCATTTCAATGCTAACTCATCACAGGATGTCATCAGTCGAATCACACAGACTTGGAATGCATCAACCAGAAACCCTGAAGCTGAGACTACCAACCGGTAGTCATATCAAATGAAACCCCAATACAAACTTTGCATATACCAGTTCACACTCCAACATACTAGTTCACTTTTTGCATATATCGGTTCATACCATCATACTGGTTCACTTGCAAATTTGCTTACTTCAATATACCAGTTCATATTTTAATATATTGACATCAATGACAACATACAATCCCAACATGTCATCAAACTCTAATAATATGCCAACAGATCTTTCCTGCTCAATTCAAAAATCATCTATCTAATCTATCTTAGTACTTTCTTTCGACTTCTTCTAAATCATAATGATTAAGGATGTACTTGCTTCTCGAAAGTATGTTGTTCTATCTAGATCAATTGAAAATATAGCCTTGTGATCACCGTACGGTAGTCCTTTGCGTGCACCAAGAAATTCTGCTATTGCTTCATCATTTAGAAACCAATCTAGGTGTGGAATCTCTTTTTGCCCCCAATCTACAAGGTATGGAAACATAAGAGATATATTTTTTCCTTCATCAACATAAGAGACTATGGTTATAGTGCATATACGGGTGTCCTTGTCATCTATCAATGAATTTGGATCAATGTCTGTGTCCTCACAAGGAATGTCCTCTTCTATGTATGTTCCTGCATCATATGCTTCTTCCTGATTTGGCTGTCTAATAGGTGATGACAAAGTTCTCCTTGTTACTTCAACTAGATCTATGGGATTATGATTGATTGATCCGGGTTCCATTTGGGTAATGAGAAAATTACTATGCCCTACATGAAACTCCTTTTCCAAATCTAGGTTTAAGTCATTTGATTCAATCAACTCAATAGGAATCACATAAACAATCAATGCCACTTCTACCTGGTGTGTCATTTTCAGGTCCCTTATAGTACCTTGGTAACTTTTCTCACTTTGTCGTGTCTGAATATGTGTAACCTTATTAGGATATTGCTCTTGTTTAGTATTGGTCACTTGTCTAGGAGGAGCTTGTGTGATCAAAGGAGAATTAGGTGTCATTGTTTCACTATTTTGCCTTGACGTTCTTTGTTCTACTCCATTGCATCCTAAACCCTGATTTGTTGGATTATTTGATGGTAAGATTGGTTCTACAACTCCTGGATGTTGTGCTCCTAAGCCTGTGGTGCCGTCATATCCATCCTTTTGTAACATCTGATAGCCTTTTCCATATTGGTCCAAAGGGAGTTGAATTGACTAATTTTGTTCTTCTTCATCTTTATACAACCATTCGATACATTGTCCTTTAGGGATTCCTCATCCAGTTCTCCCCATCTGACGAAGGAACATGAAGGTGAGTATTGGATCACTTGTTTTTGTTTATGCTAATCAATTGGATTTGGTGATGGTCTTTCAAAATATTTTGGGGACGAAGGTAATTGGCCAATGCAAAATCCCTCTGAATAGGAAATCTCCACATCCTTTGTCTTTAATTTGTAGTTGTGTGTTAGATGTTGAAGGCATGGATGTGTGTTATTGTCAAATATTTAAGTTGTGATACAAGTGGGGCCGCTTGATTTATCGAGACCTGATTTTCTAGACTTGTCTTTAAATTATTGCAATGTTGGAAAGGATCTGGATCTCTCGATATTGTAATTTTGATGTCATTGCATGGAAACTTAACACTTTGATGAAACACAGAGGGAACTACTTGCATGGCATGTATCCAAGGATGGCCTAATAGCATGTTGTATCCTAATTCTTTGTCTAGGACTTGAAATGTAATTTCTATAGTTATTGGGCCCACTTGTACTTGTAAAGTGACCACACCTTTCGATGAGCACTCCTCATTATCACAGGCTTTAATGTTTATCTTTTTGGTAGGATCAATATGATTTTCTGAATATCCTAGAGCTTTGATCAGGTTCAAGGTACATATGTTCAAACCATCTCCACCATCTATCAACACTCTCTTGACTCTTTTCTTATGAATAACAACTTCAAGATATAATGGGTCATTATGTGATGGTATGTCTGTTGAAATACCCTCTTTTGTGAAAGAAACATAAGGAGTTGCGACCAAGTTTCCAATTATAGCCTGAAAAGTGTTTTCATCGATATCACTTGAGACCACTGACTCACATAAGGCTTTGTCCAAGATAGCCATATGAGTGGGGGAGATTTGTAGCAACTCAAAAATAGAAATTTGTGTAGGGGTTTTCTTCATTTGTTTAATAACATTATAGTTCCCCGTTGGTTGAGTAGGGATTGGAAGGGACCCCTTGAAGTGTAACCTTGAAACGAGGAGTGACTACTACACAATTAGTATTCTTGGGCTTAACAATGATGGTTGCAACTATTTCATCTACTTGATCGAGAGTATTGTTGGTGTAATCATAGGAGACTCCTGTATAGTTTGCCTTGTTATTCTGAAAGTCTAAAATTGAATCCTTCCCTTTATCATGTTTAACAAATGGGTCATTAAAAATGATGTGATTTTTATTAGATGACCCTTTGGTATTGTCGATAGTTATATCCCCTTGATTGGTAAGGTCTTGAATTAGGTTCTTGAGTTTATAATAATTGGATGTCTTATGACCTTTGGTTCGATGGTAGTCACATAAGTCATTATCGTTCCACCAGGTTGGATTGAAGGGACCTAGCTCATAAGGTTTTTCTCTAGACCAAATTCTTGAGTGTTGATTCTATAGGCTCTCCCAGTGGCATGCAATTTCATCTCAGTACATTATTTCTAGGAGGTTGAGGATTGGTGGAATGTATTGCATTTGTTGAAACTGTGTTATTGTCCTGAGGTGGATTCCTATTCTGAATGAAAGGATTAGCATGTACTTGTAAATAAATGACTAGTTGAGCTCTATTCACTACCCGTGCATCCACAACTCTAACATTTGTCACATTCTTATTCTTCGACCAATATTTAGATATGTCATTTCTAGTGTTACCCTCTTTATTAATCTTCAAGATTTCATGTTCAATGAGACCTTTTTCACACTTGAAACCTTTCTCAATAACTTGATGGAAAAAATTTAGACACTGCATTTATAATGGATACTTTATCTAAGGGATGAGGTTCTCTATGAATATGTCTACTTGCTGTTTTTCTAAAATGTGAGATGGACAACTTCAAGCATGAGAACATCAACATTGTAGAAAAGAGGCAAAATATTCACCTTCATTTTATTTCGTAGCACACAAGTCCATGAGCGTGACCGGGTTATTTATGCTCTGTGCAAAGTTGGCGATAAAGAGCTCTGCCAGTTCTCCCCATGAAGCTATTGTCAGGGGTAAGTGTGAAAACTATTCTAGATCTTGACCTATAAGAATTTTAGGAAATAAGTGCATCAAATACCTCTCCTCATCTGCCACTTCTATATAGGTTGTAAAGAATTCTCTGATGTGATCTTTCGGGTCACCTTTCCCCCTATATTTGTCAAATTTTGGCACTTCAAAGTGTGGAGGGAAGGGTGGCATGTACAGTGTTCTGTCAAATGGATATGGTTGGAGATCTTCCGTAGTATAGTTCTTCTTGTCATTTTGGGTCTAAATATTGGTCATTTGTTTTTAAAAATTCAGTACTTGCTAGGCAAGAATGTTTGTTTGGCTCATCGAGACGTTTGATGAATAGGTGTTTCCTACGAAAGGATTTTTGTTTGTGTATACCATGGGTTGTTGTAACATCAAATGGTTACGAAATTGCACACTATTGGTTCCATTTGGTGCTAAAAAGTATGAAAAATTTATGCTGACATTAGGTTGTGTCGAAGCGAATAGATTAGTGTATCCTTGATTCAAATTGTAACTGCTATAAGTCGATTTTATAGAGACTGACATCGCTAGTTGCAAAGTATATTTTGGAATTGAAATCTAAGAGGCACTAGTTAGACTTTGAGCGGACGTATTTGAGGTGTTTGCAGTTGTTTGGAATGTGACATTGTCATATGTTTGTGATGTAATGCTAGGTCTTGATGATATTGTACCAAAGGCTAAATTGCTAATGGAAGTCATGGTGGTTTGAGTCGATGTTGCTTGTGTGTTTTGGTTTGTACTTTGGGTGGTGCTAGAGGATGCAACATGGGTTTGAGATGAACTTGATTCATGATTTATTTTTTGATTTAAATTAATCCTAGGGGGTAAGATTGTTGTAACATCAAAGTTAGGCAGTAGTTTGGCCTCGTTTTGCAATAGTAGCGAAATATATCTGTAGTCACATAGATCTGTCCACTTAATTAAATGAATATTTAATATTTATTTGATTATTTAACCATCAATCAATAATTAATTATATTAATATTTAATTAATTCATCTTAACCCTCTTCTCCTATTAATTAAATAAATTATTCGATTTATTTGATTTAATTCACTTAACCAAATTCATACCATTAATTAAATAAATAAATCATATTTGTTTAATTAAATCTTCTCTCACATTTAAATAAATTAATATTTATTTAAATCTCCCAAAATCCCATCTCTCACATTTAAATAAATTAACATTTATTTAAATCACCTTTATCCTCCACCCACTTGCATTTTCCTACAAATGCAAGTTGCACAACTATTTTAAGTAAATAAATTATTTATTTAAAATCTTATTTATCCTCACCCACTTGAAACCTTTAATGATTTCCCTTAAAGTCTTGAAACTTAATGGCTTCCTTCTAGAGTCTTCTCAAGCCTTTAATGGTTTCCCTTAAAGTCTTCAAACTTAATGGCTTCCTTCTAGAGTCTTCTCAAGCCTTTAGTGGTTTCCCTTAAAGTCTTCAAACTCAATGGCTTCCTTCTAGAGTCTTCTCAAGCCTTTAATGGTTTCCCTCAAAGTCTTTAAGTATTTAATGCTTTATCTTCCTTTTTGTCATGTAAATAAATTAAGATTTATTTAAATAAAATCTAAAATTCACATTCACATTTAAATAAATTAATATTTATTTAAATATCTATCCAAATGCAAATTACACCATTTAATTGAAATAAATGATTTTATTTCAATTGAAATTCCCAAAATTCCTGCCACTTGCATTCTCCTACAAAATCCACTTGCATGCCTAAACCCCTTCTAGATTCTTCTAACTCCTTCTAATTAGCCTAATCCTATCCTAATCATTATCACATTCCTAAATAAAAGGAAGTCACTTCTCAAAAACCTCCAAAGTCTTCAATAACCATTAAAGGCTTTATGTCTTCAAATGGTTAACCTCTAAAGTCTTCCAAACCATTAAAAGCTCTTACATAACCATTTATGGTTAACTCACCTTTTACCTTCGGTTAGAGACTTTCCTCTAACTTAACCATCCTTTTGACTCATGGGTCTCTTCAAAGCATTTATTTCTTTGACTAAGGTAACCATTTAACCCTTACACATTCCTTTATCCCTTGGATAAAAGGAATATCCATCAACCTAACGCTAACCCAACCCCCTAGGGTAACCATCATGTCCCCTCAAGCATTCAATGCTCCTTATCTCTCCTCTCAATCTTCCTCATGGTGACATTTTTCAACATGAGATTGGGTTGAAAGTCTCGCATGAATTGAATATCTTTCAATCCTAACCCTTGTTAAGATTGCTCAATCTTAACCCTTCATTTCCCCATTTCTTCTATAAATAGAACCATTCTCCTCAAGCAAAGAAGGAAGCATTAGAGTATTGTTGTTATACTAGTACTAGCATAGAGCTTTTTCATAGCATCACTATCTACACTTGCATAGCATTTGTTTATCATTTTCAACCATCTTGAATCTCCATATGGCATCCATGGCTAGTGCTAAAAGCTGAGAGCTACACTCATGTGGAACTTGGAGAGGAGAGGAACAAGGGAGGAGCAACTATGAGCATCTTGATTAGCATTTGGAGGAGTATAGTTTATCTATTCTATATTTGTATGCTTTCTATTTCATGCTTAATATCTCTCTTGATATGCCTATTTAGGATAATCTTTTGTTGCTAACACTAACATTTGTTTCTTGTGCTCTTGTGTGTGTTGTCATCAAATAGATTTTCTAATCCATTTTGTAGAGCATCATTTGGTGAACCCGACGTATCCTAAAAGCTTCCCTAAGGTTACTCCAAAGACACATTTCTTTGGGTTGAGTCGAACATGATATTGTTCCAGTTTGTTAAAGATTTTCTCTAATATTTCTAGATGACCTTCTCTTGTTAGTGATTTTTCCAGTAAGTCATCAACATAATCTTCCATTATAGTATGCATCATGTCATAAAAGATGGTGGTTATTGCTCTTTGATAGGTCACTCTTGCATTCTTTAGACCAAAAGGCATTACATTCCAGCAGTATGTTCCCCATGGATATGTGAAGGTTGTCTTATGTTGATCCTCTGGTGTGATCTTTATCTTATTGTATCCTAAAAAACCATCCATGAGTGAAAGCATGGCATGTCCTGCTGTTAGGTCCACTATTATGTCGATGTTTGGTAGGGGGAAGTCATCTTTAGGACATGGTTTGTTCAGATCTTTGAAGTCAGTACAAATACGGATGCCCCCATTTGCTTTGCCGACATGCATAATATTGGATATCCAATCTGCATAATCAATTGGTCTAATAAAACCAACATCTAGAAGTTTCTTAAGTTTTTCTTTCACTAGTACTGCAATCTGAGGATGCATCTTGTGAATCTTTTGCTTGACAGGTTTGGCTCCTTCTGCGATAGTGAGGTGATGCATGACTAAATCAGGATCAAGCCCAGGCATGTCTGCATATGACCATGCAAAGTTAATCTGGCTCTTTTGGAAGTGTAGACACCTAAAAATGGTCAACGCTTGCAGAGTCATACTTTAACATTTGCGCATTGCCTTATTTTAGGTTTTTGCGTCGCATTAACATTTTCTCCTATGTCACGCACTTGGTCTTTATCATTTGCGAGCATCGAGTCCTTCTTCTGCATTCTTCATTTATCTCGCTCTCGAATTTGGTCTTGTCGATAACTATATCAGTCATGATTTTGGTCAATCTTATCCTGTCGCATCTATGTGCGTATTCATTTGTCATCATTTTGGACATCATCAATCCTAATTAGGGTTTTGTCCTCTTATCAATCTTGTCATCATGTGATCGATTTGTCATCGATTCTTGTCTTTCGATCAATTTGTCGTCAATCTTGTCGTCTTGTGATCTATTTTGTCATCGATCCTTGTCTTGTCAATTTTGTCATTTTGCGATCAATTTGTCATCGATCATCGTCTTTCTCAATTGTGTCAATTTGGATCAATTAGTCATTGTTCCTCGTCAATTGACGCATTTATCAATCACATCGTTTGTCAGAATTGGTCTTTTATCAAGACAGAATCATGATCAAATCGAATTGATATCAATTATCCTTCGTCAAGACCTAATTGTCATCCTTGCATTTCTAATTCATCTTTTAGGGTTTCATGATTTTATTCATTTAACCCTGTTTGTCATTTCTCCCTCTAGGTTAAATAATGTATTTATTTATCCTAGGTCTTCGTGTCACAATTAAATGTTTAATTTAATTGGTTAACCAATTATTCCTCTTTTTGTGAATTAATTAATAAATGACATTATTAATTGATTTACCTAATTTCTCCTATTTCCCAATTTCCTAATTTTTCATCAATTTCTAAATTCCCTCTTTGTGAATTGATTAATAAATGAAAAATTATTAATTAATTCACTAAATTCCTATTTCCTCATTTTCTAATTTCCTAATTCCTATTTTCCTCATTTTCTAATTTCCTAATTCCTATTTTCCTCATTTTCTAATTTTCCTAATTTCTAATTCAATTTCCTCCTATTTTTCTCCTAATTTCATGGGAATGACATTTCAATTTGTCATAATTTGTCATAATTGACAATCAATCAATTTTGACTTAGAAAGTTGTCATAATTTTGTCATGAATTATCAATCAATCAATTTTGCGTAGAAAGTGCAAATTTGTCATAATTTGTCACAATTTGTCATATTGATTTGCAATTTCCATTTGAATCTCTTCATGCTAATTTCATCTTTTCTCCAATTTATCTATAAATTGGATGAATTTCTTCAATCCCAAAATAATCACATTATCGAACGAATCACTTTTCAAATCGATTCCCGAATCAATCACGCTTCGAGTATTCTTGAGCAATCATCTTGTCTACTTGCTTTCATATCATGATCATGCACTAGTAGGTGAGATCCACAACAAAGTTATTTGAAGAAGAAAGAAGGACAATGGAGCCGCATGAAGGAGATATTCAGATCTGCATTTGGTTTGCTTAGTTTTTAATCTTGAATATTTTGTTTTCATGTCTTTATTGAGTGTGTTAGGATTGATCATTGCATTTGAGCTTTCGTGATTGAGCTAGATTAATATTGATTTGCTTTGATGATTTTTGATTTTCTAGCTACATTAATTGGTGAACCCGACGTGAACTAACCCCATAACCATGCTTTTGAGATGATTTGCAGGTCAAAAACCCAAGAAACAGGGTAGTGCAGGGTTTTCTGGGAACTTCTGTGCCTATGTCAAGCATTCTGCGCCTGTGTCAAGCATTCTGCGCTTGTGTCAAGCATTCTACACCCGTGTCAAGGACATTCTGTACCTGTGTCAAGCATTTTGTGCTTGTGTCAGACATTCTGCGCCTGTGTAGGGCCAGAAACAGAGGTAAAAGATAGTGTTTTTCACTTGCAAATTGTTTTCTTTTGCATTTTGTTTCTGCTTTTTTGGTTTTGTTGGTACCGATTCTCTATGTAGAACCTTGGCATACGCATGACAAAGACAACAAATGAAACTACTAACATGTTTTATGCAGGTTCGATAGTCAAAAACTAAACATATCAAACTTCTGACTTGGGTTTTGCAGGTTGCCTTGGACTACAACTAAACTTTGTGTTTGTAATTAATATTTAGGCACCTAGTATGATTTCTAAATAGGATGGAATGAATATATGTTCGATTTGATTGTTGAGTTTGACATTGGAGTAGGAGAGTATGCTCTCATCCTTCTTAGGGTGATCAGAAATCCAGATCTTCGATACCATGCTCATGTCTTTGATTGTGTGTCACCTTTAGAGGGCCTGCCTTCCCGACCATTTGCTTTTGCAAGCAAGTGATAATCGTGAGAAGGGAATGACCCAAAGTGAGTATGGCTATAATACCTTGGCATTCTAACTCACTATAAACAAATACCTGATGGGCGAAAGCTTTGAAGGAAGGGTTATGTGGGAATTGCAGTTACTTGGGAAGTGATGACCCTTGAACTCTTTCTCATATCAACATCTAAGTAGGACCTCACGGTCTAAATCGTGCTTGCGCAACTACATTTGTTTGGTATCTTGGTGGGCTTAATGTCTCAATCATGCTTGCGTGACATCAAGGAGTAACGCTTAACAAAAATCCTTACTAAACACCTTGTATTTAAAGGCCAAAAAACCTTCTAGTTGCTTGAGAAGGACAAGTTCGGATACTTGGAAGAGATACTAAGTTCGCCATGGGGAGATTTCCATGGGGACTGATGCTTGGCTGCCCTGAGAAGTGAGTGCCGTGGAGGGGAGCCCGTGTGGTCAAGCATCTATGTATTCTCCTTGAATCTCATAATGAGTCTACCTCTCAAGTACATAATGTCCTTGCCTACCATAAGAAATGTGTTAATGAGCATGATTGTCTTGAGTCTAAGTTGAAATATCTTGTCTTCTTTGCTTGTCAAAAGTTGAATTGTGTCTCATTTCAAAAACAAGGCAAATTGATTCAAAACAAGGTTAAACACAAGAACATTTCATCCAACAAAGTTCAAAACACCTTCAAACATGGTTGTCAAACATTTTTCAAAATCTTGTCTCAACATTCATGTCACTTAGATTTAGGTTCATCTTAGGTTTGCATTTTGCAAATTCATTGTCAATTACCAAGGTTAGGTTTCATCTAGGTCATACTCCTTTGCATATCAATAAGGGTCATCCTTTTGCATGTGTCCTCTTGCATTAGAGTAATACCATTGTCATACATTTATATTTGCATACCCTAGGTCTCTTCATTAAGCTTAGGTCATTATCATATCATATTAGGGTCACTTGCATAGTAATTGTCCCTTAGCATATAGTGTCAAAACTAGGTTTTGTCGTACTTGAGTAATCCAAATCTTTGATAAACCCTAAGTCATTGTTAGGAAGTCTAGACCTTATCAAACCTTTTCTCTTTTTGTCATTATTGTCATTTGGTCAAACCTAGCTTAGTATCCAATCATATAGGGGAGACGTTGTCATTTGTCCTTTTGTCACTTGGTCCTTTTGTCCTTTGAGGTCTAGACATCATTTCAATTTCTTAAGGGTCTCTTTTTAGATTTGCATTCCAAAAAGTTTGTCAAAATCTTGAAAAACAACCAAAAACATAGGTTGCATTCTTGCCATAGATTGCATTTTCATCTATTTTGCATATCATACATTATCTTTGAAAAATTCCAAAAAATATTACATTTGCACAAGTGACATGCCTGTTGAGACAAGATCAAAATCTAAAAAGATGGGTGAACCAACGTATCAACCCATTGACAACATATCAAATTCACAGTTTCAAACTAGTCAAACAGTACAAATTGAAGGTTCATCAAACACATCACTACCACCATATGGGATGGTTCAACTTGGACCACCTCCATTATATGAACCAGTGTTTGTACCTATGAAACTAGGACATGGGAGTGTTCCACCAACTCCAAGAGGAAATGCACCTTTCGATTGGAATCAACCAAACCTGCAACATGAAATACAAACATTACATGAGGAACAAACTCTTTCGCAAGGATTTGGTTCAGATCAAGGCATTCAACAAGAAACGAATCCAAATGTCCAATGAGATTCTTCATCAGATTTCGATGCTTCTGATGATGTTGACATGTTCCTTCAAGATCCAAAGTTGACAAAAAAGATGGATAAATTCTTGAACAAGGTCTTTAAGATGTTCGCACAAAAGTATCTTAACATGATGAGTAATGTGACCTCCTCAAATGAGCAAATCAATGTGCAAAAACAACAAGGCGGTGAGCTGTTAAGTTTCTCTCCACATCCAAATGAAGAAAATATGCAACAAGAAACTCAACCTACCTTGATGAGTAAACGTGTTTCAAAGGCATTGACAGTGAATATTCCTCAAAAGTCACCATTTGAGACAATAAATAATCCATTATTCAACACAACACCTGTAACACAAGATCAAATGAAGACCACACAAATATTGACAACTATCCCTCAACAAGAAGTGATTCCTTACATGCATAAAATTGGATCAAAATCTAAGATGCAAGAAAGCTTCACGACTGGAATGCCTGATATCACCAATGTCCAAAACAATTCCACGATGCAACAAAGTTCTTATATCCCGTTAAGCTCAATATACTTGCCAAACACTATTGCAACAGATCCTTCGATAATGGTGACATAAAGAGCCATGGATACTGGTTTGCGCCAACAACAATTGTTGCCACAATTGAGTAATACACAAAAGGTACAATTGAATGTGCAAATAAGCAATGTACAACAACAACAATATCGCATTCGACAACAAATTGCAGCACCTTCTGCCCCATTACAAGTTAATGCAAACTTGCAACCATCACAATGGATTGGACAAACAACACATCAAGGTAATGCAAGTGCCATACCCCATCTTAAGGAGAAACAACAAAAACCACCTAAACAAAGTTTTTTGCAAATGATGGGATATACACCGCGACAACAAATGGCACAAAGTCAACAAATTCCGATTCGTCAGCATCAACAACAACATGTGCCTCAATATGTGCCAAGACAAACAAGCTATCATACTTCACAACCGCAATTGGCACCTGTGCAATATCAACAACACCCTCAATTGCAATATCAACCTAGGCTACAAGAAGCACAACAACAAGGTCAATATCAAGGCATAGCACAACCACAACAACAAGAGATGTACCAAGAACATTATTTTGCCGGAGACACCAAAAATGGCCATTTCAGAGCATCAACAACCGATCGGAAACACGATGTATCGACAAAGAGTACCCACTGGGATTAATGATGGACCTCCAAAATCTGATACAATTGCGCAACAACTTGAGAAGTTGCAATGACAAGTTGACGCATTAGAAACTAAAGGAACAAACAAGTTGTATACAGATCAGGATTTATGTCCTAATCCATTTGATAAGAGCTTATACATGCCTCCATTCCCTAAACATTTTGAGGCACCTAATTTTGAGAAATATAAAGGGAATGGCAATCCAAAAGATCACATTCGAGCATTTTTCGCGGCATGTACTGAAGTGAGCTATGAGGAAACATATTTAATGCGCTTATTTGCACGAAGTCTCACTGGACAAGCCATGGATTGGTATTCGCATCTGCCAGGAAATATAAAGACTTGGTCTGAATTGGCTCAAAAGTTTATATCTCACTTCACCTTCAACATCGACAGTGATGTGACCATGTCAGATTTATGCAACACCAAGCAAAAGCAAGGCGAGCCGTTAGTGACTTTCTTGCAATGATGGAGAAGCTTGTATAGTCGTTCTTCCCTAGATATACCTGAAGAACAACAAGTGAATCTGTTTATCCAAAATTTGGTCCCAGAAATGATGTACGAACTAAAATTGAAAAGTCCCAATACTATAGAGAAACTCATTAAGAAGGGGATGAACATTGAAACTGCTCTTGTAGCCAAGGGAATCATTAAGCTTAACAAAGATAGTGACAACACGAACAATTCAGGGGACAGAAATAGATTTTGGTATAAGAAAAAGAATGTCATTAATGATGGAGTTGTTGATGCAAGAGCGGTGAATGCAAATCAACCCCCATTCATGATGAAGAAATTGAGTGTTCCTAATATGTCAACTATGGAACAAAATCAAACACCAGTGAGCAATGTTACTCAACAGCCGCAATACCAACAACATCTTCAACAATATAATCAACAACAAGGCCAACAACAAAGCTAGCAGCGCAAACCTTTCCGATCAAGGGAGGGGCCTCCTTGACAATTTACGCCATTGGGAGATCCTATTGAGTCGGTAATGAAACAATTAATACAAGCAAAATTTATTAAGCTACCAGATATCAAGGCAGAACTAGTGGTAAAACTGCATTGGTGGAATGATAATGCATACTGTGAGTATCATCGGTCCAAAGGACATAAAACCGCGTCATGTTTTCAATTGAAACATATGATTCAAGACTTGTTAGAGCAAGGAGTAATTGAGGTAGATCCACCCCATGTGACCTCTAACACTAATCATACTATTTTCAAAACTCCTTTGCTTGATCATGACAAGGGTAAAGCGTCTTCTTCAAACTCTACCCAAATGGAAAATTATGCAAATACTGGTTATAACAATGTCATCAATTGTTTTCGTGCGTCAAATGAGTATGTTTCCACCCTAAGATTAAAGGGACAAGATCCTTCTTGCGTAGTCACCACTCGTCGATCTAAAATAGTCCTGAAAGGAGCTCCTGCAGCTCCTCCCAAACCAACTCCTGCAAGTCAGTATAATCTCTTGGATCATCTAGGAAAGACACCTACATAAATATCAATCCTTGAGTTGTTGAAAATGTCCCCCATGCATCGTGCAGTCCTAGATAAAGCTTTAATTGAGTCCACTATCCCAATAGACATTGATGTTGACCAGTTTCAAGCCTGAATTGGACATCTAGCTGTTTCCCAAAATGTCGCATTTTCTGATAATGATATCTCACCTGATAAGCTCCCTCATAATGATCCTTTACACCTTGAAGTCTTTGTCCATAATTGTAAAATTTGATAAGTCTTGATAGATGGCGGAGCGGGTCTTAATATTTGTACCTTGAGAGTAGTCATTGGCCTTGGTTATACAGAAAATGACATTGATGCTTCCAGAAGAATAACAATCAAAGCATATGATGATGTTGAGCGCCCATCCAAAGGGATAATTACATTGCCTATCAGAGTCGATCCAGTGATAGAAAACACTTTCTTGTAGGTATTAGACCTTGATCTCCCTTACAATATGATTCTTGGCCGTCCATGGATCCATGCAATGAAAGCAGTTCCATCCACCTATCATCAATGTTTAAAATATCCTTACAATGGAACTGAGATAACAATTCCAGGAGATCCTAATCCATTTCAATTTTGTGCTACTCTAAAGGATACCCCTTAGCAGCAAGTCCCCATCAATAGAGAGGCCAAATCACATAGTTATGTGGATCCTAATGAATTGTTAGATGCTGTCAAAGGAAAATTGAAGATACAGGACCAAGGATGCAGAGAATATTCAATCGATCAAACATTCCTCATCAGGAATTTACCAACATCTCCAAAATCATATGGCAAACCACATTTGTTGCAAAAGGAACCTAAGGTAGTTGTTCAATATCAGCCTCCCACTACATTTACAAGATGGGGTGAACTTGACAAAGAAACTTTAGATGATGATGTCATAGATTGGGTTTATAAGGATCCAACTGAGACCCCACCTGTCAGGTTGCCAGTGGAACGGTATGGCAAAGGATTTACTATGTTGCAAAAGAAAGGATATGATGGCTGCAGTGGCCTAGGCCTGAACAACAATGGAAGGCTAGAACCTGTTATACCTAAGATGCGACCTCCAACTTTAGGGTTAGGTTTTATACCATTGCGAATTGGATCCTCATCTACCAAAGTGACCATGTGTGGAAAAGGGCGTGACTCTGATGATGAAATAACACCTAAGGATACCTGACCCGAAACTGATTCCAATGAATGGGAGTGGAGTTCCTTTTCTTCTAGCTCCTATGCCCTTGACATTATTTTCCTTGACCCTGATAATTTGCCTATGGAAGACAAACATGAAATAACTCCTCTTCCTAAGACATGTCCTAATGCTTGGATAGAGTCATTCTAGGATCCAAGCACCGAATCAGATACAAGTAGTTCAGACAGTGATACCACAAATGTTTACATCTTTACTATATCAACCCTCTCTCTCCTAAAAACTGATGATGACATGCCCCTCGTCTATCCCCAACTTATCCAACATGACCAACAAGAACCACTCACATTGGACTATTTTCAAAATGATGAAGCAATTGCAGAATTCCTTGGACTACGAGAAGGCATACCACAAGGTGATCATAAGGCAGGATTTTCTATTGACCTAGATTCCACAACATATTTTGGGGAGTCAACTCCATCTTCCAGTCATCAAAATGAAAAAAGAAAAGAAAAAGTAAAAAATCAAAAGAATAGATCTTTGAGTGAAAATTGTAAGGCACTCTCTGATCATAGAAAAGTAAAAATAAAAGACGTACCTACGGGTGAAAACCTCTCTGAGGTGCCCAAAGGTGGAAGAGTGGAGATACCCCTATCAAGTCAGGATAAATCAACATTGCTTGTGGAAATGACTGAAGAAATCAATTTGGGTACACCTGACAACCCTAAGGTCATTCATTTTGCTGCTTCTCTATCACAACAGGAAAAGATAGATTTTGTCAATTTCTTTCTTGAGAAGAAGATCAGCTTTGCATGGTCCTATGCAGATATGCCTGGCCTTGATCCAGAATTAGTCCTTCATCATTTGCCATTAAAAGCAGATGCCAAGCCTGTCAAACAAAAACTTAGAAAGATGCATCCCCAGGTGGCTCTTTTGGTCAAGGTAGAACTGAAAAAATTACTGGATGTGGGCTTTATCAGACCCATCGATTATGCAGACTGGATTTCAAATTTAGTACTAGTTAGCAAAGTAACTGGGGGCATCAAAATTTGTACAGATTTTAGGGATCTCAATAAAGCATGCCCTAAAGATGATTTTCCATTGCCAAATATCGACATCCTAGTTGACATGACTGCTGGATATGAGATGCTCTCATTGATGGATGGTTTCTCCGGCTATAACCAAATTCGCATTGCTCCTGAAGACCAACATAAGACTGCATTCACATGTTCTTGGGGTACCTACTGTTGGAATGTGATGCCTTTCGGTCTTAAAAATGCAGGCACAACATATCAAAGAGTGATGACGATAATTTTTCATGATTTCATGCATACTTTGATGGAGGACTATGTTGATGACTTATTATGCAAATCTGTCACAAGAGATAGTCATTTAGCCATCCTGGGCCCAATCTTTGACCGAATAGAGACCTACAAGCTCAGACTCAATCCAAAGAAGTGTGTCTTTGGTGTCACAGCTAGCAAATTACTAGGGTACATTGTTTCCCACAGAGGCATTGAAGTCGACCCTGCCAAGGTTAAAGCAATAATGGATATGCCTCCTCTTGCTAATCTCCGTCAACTAAGAAGTCTGCAAGGAAAGCTATAGTCAATCCACTGCTTCATAGCTCAGTTGGCCGACAAATGTCATCCATTCCAGCATCTATTGCATAAAGGTGTTGCTTTTAAATGGACTGAGCAATGTCAATCAGCCTTTCAAGCTCTCAAGGACTATTTGCTGTCGCCGCCTATTCTAATGCCTCCTATAGAAAGAAAGCCATTTATATTGTATATTTCTACAACTGAAATGGCACTAGTAGTTCTCTTGGCCCAACAGGATGAGAACAACAAAGAGTGAGCTATTTATTATATCAGCCGGACACTAGTAGGCTATGAGCTGAATTATTCAACTATTGAAAGGGCATGCTTAGCAGTGGTATTTGCAACACAGAAGCTCCGACATTATATGTTAAATCACCAAACATTGCTGGTTGCAAAAATTGATCCCCTAAAATACTTGCTTAGCAGAGCAGCTTTGACGGGTCGCCTAGCAATGTGGGTTATGATCCTCAGTGAATTTGATATTGAGTATATGGAGCGAAAGGCGATAAAAGGACAAGTCATTGCAGATCAACTTGCAGAGGCTCCTATTTATGATGATCATCCCATGTTGACCGATTTTCCAGATGAATCAGTCTTTGCTCTCACATCTTCTAATGAATGGAAGCTATACTTTGATGGATCCCATACCAAGTTCGGGTCCGGAGCAGGCATCTTGTTTGTCACCCCTCAAGGTGATGCTATTCCCAAGTCCTATAGAATAACTTTTCATTGTACCAATAACATTGTAGAGTATGAAGCACTGGTCACAGGACTCCGAGTAGCGGTCCACTTGAATATCACACATTTGCAAGTCTATGGAGATTCTCAATTAGTCATCCGGCAAGTGAATGATGAATACGAAACAAAAGATGAAAAGCTTATTCCCTATAAGCATATGGTAGATTTCTTCAAGACAAAATTCATGGCTATCCATTTCAATCAAGTTCTGAGAATACAAAACAAGTCGACAGATGCGATGGCTACGATTGCTTCCATGTTGAATATGCCCCACAATATGGACAAATGTGAATTTTTGGTTGAACAGTTGCTTGTCCCTTCTTTTGACATTCCGACAGCAGATGTGATGTGCATTCTTGTTGGTCCCAACTCCCTGTGGTACAAAGATGTATATCAATATTTGAAATCCCAAACCTTACCACCTAACCTTTCCGCTAACCAACGCTGAGCCTTCATCCGACAGATAGCCAAATATGTCATCATCACCGACACCCTTTACCATCGTTCCTTTGACCATACCCTCCTCAGGTGTTTGGATTCTGACGAAGCACAAACGGCTTTACACGAGGTTCACGATGGTATATGTGGGGGCCATTTCAATGGTCTGAGCTTGGCCAAAAAGTTGATTCATGCTGGGTATTATTGGCCCACTCTGTAAAAGGATGTTCATGATTTTGTTAAGAAGTGTTACAAATGCTAGATCCATGGAAACTATGTTCATGCACCAGCCCAAGAGCTTCATTCTGTCATATCTCTGTGGCCCTTTTCTCAATGGGGATTGGACCTTATTGGCAAGATTCACCCGACATCTGCAAATGGACACAAGTTCATCATTACAACCACAGAGTATTTTACAAAATGGATCGAGGCTATCCCCATGACCTATATCACTGGTGTGTAAATTTCAAAATTCCTATTGAATTATATCATATGCCGGTATGGGGTTCCCCTTTCCATAGTCACAAATAATGGTCGTCCCTTCAAGAATAAAGATGTCAAGGAACTCTGTGAAAAGTTTCATATCCAACACTGTTTCTCCAGTCCATACTATCCACAGGGTAATGGTCAAGCCGAAGCATCAAATAAAACCATTATCAAGATCCTGAAAAAGGTTGTCAATGATGCTGGTCGAGATTGGCATGTTCAGTTGAATCCAACATTATGGGCTTATCACACTTCTATCTGCACACCTACTGGCACAACACCTTATTCCTTGGTGTATGGTGCGGAAGCCATTCTACCCTTGGAAGTAGAGATTCCTTCCTTGCGTGTTTCCTTGCAACATCTGATTGATGATGAGATGCACAAAGTCTCTCGGTTACATCAGCTTGAGATGTTAGATGCGAAATGTCAGACAACCCTGACACATTTGCAAGCATATCAAAACCATCTCCGTCGCTCTTATAATGAGAAGGTCAAAGGGCGACACTTCGAAGTGGGAGATCTGGTTTTAAAGGCAAACCCTAAGAATGCATAGTCTACTGACATCATCAAAGGTAAGTTTGAACCTAATTGGGTTGGGCCTTTCATAGTGACTGCAGCCTATGGCTCGGGGGTATATCAGCTTGCCACTCCAGAAGGTGAACCTTTATCTGATCCTGTCAACAGCATGCACCTTCGCAAGTACTGGGCATAATTTTCTATCAGCACTTCTTCAAGTATGATCCTGAAAAAAATAAAAAAAAATCAAAAAAGCAAAAAAAATAAAAAAAATAAAAAATAAAAAAAAAGCAAAAAAAATACAAAAAAAGTGAAAAAGCAAAAGAGAAAAAGAGCAAAAAAGCAAAGAAAAATGATTCGCCCTCTAGTGAAAACCTGGCAAACAGGCGCTTTGGGCAAGTACCATGGTGAAAACCTGGCAATCAGGCGCCATGTGTAACGAGATCATTGCTCAGTCATCTGTCATGACCTCTAGCTATGTTTTCTCTCTAAAGATTTACCATGTCTATCTTTGTCTTGACCCAATGTTTGGATCCAGGCCTGTGATTGGTCAACATCATTGTCTTGCATACTCAGATTTCTTGTACATATGTCTTTCAAATGTGCATTGGGTGCGTTCCCCTTGTCATGATCAATCACTGGAAAATCTTAAAAATTGAAAAATGTCCTGAAAAAATCTTAAAAATTGAAAAATGTCCTGCAATAACCCAAAAAAAATTGAAAAATGTCCTGAAATAATCCAAAAAAATTGAAAAATGTCCTGAAAAAATAAAAAAAAAATAAAAATTGAAAAATGTCCTGAAAAAAATCTCTAAAAATCAAATAATGTCTTGAAAAAATCCCTAAAAAGTCATATAAAGTCCTGAAAAAATGAACAAAAAAATTTCAAAACATTAAAATCCAAAAACAAGCATTCTGCAATAGACAGATCACTGAGTATGCATCCAACAACAAGTAATCACAACACTGCAATCATGCGTTAACAGATGAACTTTTCAATCAAACCAGACATTCAAACCGATCGCACTTGTCATATCAATCAACCACAAAATTATTTGTCCTTGTCACTACTATCATGGGTCTTATATAGGGTGTGGTATACTCAAAACCAGGCTGTGTCCTATCTTAGATGGGGTACCGCATGTCTTGAAACCAGACGACATGATCGTCCTATCAACACTTTCAACTTTTGACAATGAAGATCAAGATGTTTGTTTGATTTGTTGGAATTTGTGCATCTTATCTTTTTACTGATTTATCTTTGGCTTCGGTCATATTCCTATGTTGCTCGATGATGTCACTGAGTGATTTAGAGTGACCGGGATGGTTCATGGTCCTTTTTTTTTTTTTTTTGATTGCTGTTTGTCTGTGATGTGTCTGTCTTTTGCAAAAAAGGGTTGCATTTCAGCTCTGGCCTTCAATGCCATGATGCTACGCATCCGTTTTGCTACATTAAATAAAGGTTCTCACCTACAAAGTGCATTACTGAAAGCAAGTTTTTCTTCGTCTCTAACTGTCCTCTGTCTCATTTTCTTCTTACTAACATTTCTTTCGTCAGTTCGGATAGTCAGTTCGGTCTAGTGCTCCGATTTCCCTAAACACATATGCTGCATCCTGCATCCATTTGGTTAGTACATTTGCATTACATCAAGCGTCATATCAAGCACTTTATCCATTTCATATTATAAATGCATCAAAAGCACATAAAAAAATGTATCCATACATGTTCCACAATAAATAGTACATAAGCTATCCATACATGGAAAATAACATAAGTCATAACACATTGCATCCCATCATATCGATGCATATCATATCATATATCAAACTGATATCGGAGTACAAAATTGGACTATCTGTCCTAAGTATGGCCCGCAGGTTGACTACAAAATATCAAACTATATCTGTCTCTATCCTAAGGAGCACGTGCCTCTGTCACTGGGTGCTCCCTCCGTCCTCCTCATCCCTGCCATGTCTCACGGATGATGTCCCTCCTGGTCCTGGCTGTGGTGGTCTCATAGGTCCACTCACCCCCATGCTGCTCAATGACCTCCGAGAGCATGCCCGACTCTCTGTCCTCGATCGTGCCCGATATGAAGCTACTCTCTACTCTGGTGGCACTGCACTCTCATATAATGTCCTCCAATGGCGTATCTCCTCTCCAGTCTCTACCAACATTTGTGCCATCTCCTGTGCACTGGTATCCCTAATCGACCCAATATACTTAGTGACTCGCTGTTCTTCTCACTGTGCCTGAGCTATTGCTGCATCTCGAGCCGCTGTGAGTCTGGCTATCTCCGCTCTGAACTGATCCTGCTCTGTCCTCAAGATGGAATTCTGTCTCTCTAATGTCGCAATATGATCATGCTGACTCGCTATGGTAGCCCTGCACATCTCCATCTCCTCTATGCTAGCTGTCTCCGGCTCTATGGGTATATCCTGCGATGCCTCATGCTCACCTGAATCTGGCTCATCCTCATCATCCCCCTCCTCATCTCCATCCTCACCATCCCCCTCATCCTCCTCACCACCCTCATCCTCCTCATCCTCATCATCTCCCTCCTCCTCTCCTGTGAGTGGGAAGTCCTCCTGTCTCCTAGGTACTGGAATATCAGGATCTATCAATGGCACTGGCCGTCGTCGTGCAAACCATCGCTCATACTCCTCTGTCATCCCAGCGTCCTCCACATCTGATCTCCAATCCCACTGTCTTTGTTGTAGCTATGTGAATTCAACATATGCTATGTGTGGCTGAATCATACTCCCCCACTGACTTGTCTCTCTGTGAGATCGGGCAAAGTGTGCAGTCCTCCTAGGTACATCTTACCTCTCTCCAAACTATTGTCTGACTCTCTTTGGTAGGTACATCTCACTCACTTTCTGGCGATTCACTGGTCGCCCAATCAGGTACCTCTCCTATTTACAATACGATAGCTCCTCACTGTCATCTGACCATCCAAGGCAATCACGATATGGCCTCCATGTGAACTCTCTCAATCTGTCTAGCTCATGTCGCCAATACAATATGTATCCAAATGGACCCTATCTTAGTGCTCCCCCATAGCAGTATACATATGGTCGGTGTGGTAATAACTGTCTCTCTGCAATCGATCAACATATGGCTATGTGCTGAAATGCCCATACCTGTAACAATGTGACTCCACAGCTCAAAGTCTGCACTCCCTGATATGCTATCTGATGCAAATGAAAATACAACATAGCTAGTACACATGGTCCCCATGCGTACACCATCCCCTCTGTCACCATCTGCTCTATCACTCTTCCCCATCCAATAGGGAATCCATGTCCTTGTCTATCCCCTGCTAGTAGACATGCTATCACCACTGCTATCACCACATATCGTCGATCATACTCTGATGCCATGGTCTCCCAGCCGATCTCCCTCTCTACGATATCTAGATCATCCACATCACACTCAAATAATCTGCACAACGCATCTTTCCCTGTCACTGGGTCATACTCTACCATCTCTCCATGAATCGGAATGCGGAGGATACGCCATACATCCTCCAGTGTCATAGTCACCTCTCCAGTCGCCAGATGGAAAGAGGAGGTCTCCGAATGCCATCGCTTTGCCAATGCGGTAAGCAGTCCTGTGTTTGCCCTAATCTCAGCCATGAATGTGATATAGTATATCCTGAGTCCTGCTAATGTATCTCTGTCCGTGCTCCTAAGTCTATGTCGTAACATGAAGCAGTCTGGTCGGTTCTCCCGTGTGATCAATGGATACTGTCAACTCTGCATCACAATTGGGGCATATTTTGTCAGTTTTAGGGTTTTCTCCTATGGGTTGCATTTCCTCATTTCATGTCCACATCAGGGTGTTTTTCATCTATTCTGACCTATCCTACCCTTATCCCCCCTTTTCGGATCATTTGCATGTTGTTTTTGACCTAAATTGAGTTCCCAAGGCACAACTGCGCCTGTGTTGTGTATCCTGCACCTGTGTCACATATCCTGCGCCTGTGTTCCCCTACACAAGCGCAAAAGACATTACACAAGCACAGGATTCACCCTACACAAGCACAAAAGTCATTTTCTGCATTTCCTATGGTCCTCGCAATGTCTCGCAAGCAAGTCAAATTCATAAAATTGAAAATATGGGTTTTTGAGATACATACCGCTGCTCCTGCGTCATCCAATCATCTGTAAGTGTGTACACATTCTCTGAGGTGATCTGCCATTGGAATGTTTGCCATCTCTTTGCAAGTGTCCTTTTCCAGAGCAACAAATTCTCCTCTTTGGCTAGTGCAAATGAGCAAATTTCACTCTCTTTGCCTCATTTATAGATCTTTGTCAGTGCATAGATGGACATGCACCCTATCCATCTTATGTTGGTCGCGGTCTTTTGTGTCTTCTTTTTTTTGTCCTTCGTGCATCCGATCTCCAATTGTCGGTCCATTCGATCCTATCATTTTTATCGACCAATTGGCCTCTTTTCTGGATGTTTCCGGCCAATTCCTCGAGGGGGCATGCATATGTCATTGTTATTGTCTGGGGCATTTTCATTATTGTTCTTTGAAACAACACTTAAAATCGCATTGTATCAAAGAGGGGCAAAATGTAGACACCTAAAAATGGTCAACACTTGCAGAGTCATACTTTAACATTTGCGCATTGCCTTATTTTAGGTTTTTGCATCGCATTAACATTTTCTCCTATGTCACGCACTTGGTCTTTATCATTTACGAGCATCGAGTCCTTCTTCTGCATTCTTCATTTATCTCGCTCTCGAATTTGGTCTTGTCGATAACTATATCAGTCATGATTTTGGTCAATCTTATCTTGTCACATCTATGTGCGTATTCCTTTGTCATCATTTTGGACATCGTCAATCCTAATTAGGGTTTTGTCCTCTTATCAATCTTGTCATCATGTGATCGATTTGTCATCGATTCTTGTCTTTTGATCAATTTGTCATCAATCTTGTCATCTTGTGATCTATTTTGTCATCGATCCTTGTCTTCTTGTCAATTTTGTCATTTTGCGATTGATTTATCATTGATCGTCGTCTTTCTCAATTGTGTCAATTTGGATCAATTAGTCATTGTTCCTCATCAATTGGCGCATTTATCAATCACATCGTTTGTCAACATTGGTCTTTTATCAAGACAGAATCATGATCAAATCGAATTGATATCAATTATCCTTCGTCAAGACCTAATTGTCATCCTTGCATTTCTAATTCATCTTTTAGGGCTTCATGATTTTATTCATTTAACCCTGTTTGTCATTTCTCCCTCTAGGTTAAATAATTTATTTATTTATCTTAGGTCTTCGTGTCACAATTAAATGTTTAATTTAATTGGTTAACTAATTATTCCTCTTTTTGTGAATTAATTAATAAATGACAAATTATTAATTGATTTACCTAATTTCTCCTAATTCCTAATTTCCTAATTTTTCATCAATTTCTAAATTCCCTCTTTGTGAATTGATTAATAAATGAAAAATTATTAATTAATTCACTAAATTCCTATTTCCTCATTTTCTAATTTCCTAATTCCTATTTTCCTCATTTTCTAATTTCCTAATTCCTATTTTCCTCATTTTCTAAACTTCCTAATTTCTAATTCAATTTCCTCCTATTTTTCTCCTAATTTCATGGGAATGACATTTCAATTTGTCATAATTTTTCATAATTGACAATCAATCAATTTTGACTTAGAAAGTTGTCATAATTTTGTCATGAATTATCAATCAATCAATTTTGCATAGAAAGTGCAAATTTGTCATAATTTGTCATAATTTGTCATATTGATTTGCAATTTCCATTTGAATCTCTTCATGCTAATTTGATCTTTTCTCCAATTTATGTATAAATTGGATGAATTTCTTCAATCCCAAAATAATCACATTATTGAACGAATCACTTTTCGAATCGATTCCCGAATCAATCACGCTTCGAGTATTCTTGAGCAATCATCTTGTCTACTTGCTTTCATATCATGATCATGCACTAGTAGGTGAGATCCACAACAAAGTTATTTGAAGATGAAAGAAGGACAATGGAGCCGCATGAAGGAGATATTCAGATCTGCATTTGGTTTGCTTAGTTTTTAATCTTGAATATTTTGTTTTCATGTCTTTATTGAGTGTGTTAGGATTGATCATTGCATTTGAGCTTTCGTGATTGAGCTAGATTAATATTGATTTGCTTTGATGATTCCAGATTCCTAGCTACAGGAAGAATTCTACAAACTTAGGTTGTTCCTCTTGAGTTAAAAGAGATGCCAGATGTATGTGGTAAGGAGTTTCAAGAGTCCCCACGTTGTATTTTTTGGTTTCCTCGATGAGAATTGTTGATCGTTGCTATTGTGTAGTAGAAGGGAGAATGTCAAACCTTTCATCCTCTAGCACCTCAAAGAGGTTTTGACCATTGGATACACTCTTTCTTTTTACTTTTGTGGGATCAAATAGTGCCACAGTGTGGTTTTCATTGGAAGATCCATGTTTTATTGCTATATTTTTGTAGCTAAAAGGTTTGGCATCCGCCTCGAAGTATGCTGCACTATTAAGTTCAATGCCGAATCTAGCTTTGTGATCCTTGCTTGGTATGCTATCTCGTAGTTCCAAAAAGTCAATGATTGCCTCATCATTTTGGAAATGGTCAAGACATGAGGGATTAGGTTGGTTCCATTCGATGAGTTCAGGATGGATAATGGGCATTACCTCATCGATTAGGTTAAGTTCGTTAGATGTGTCAGTGAGGGTTAAGACATTGTGGTGAAGGTCGTTGATGGTACTCTCCTTCGATGTCTGGAACAAGATGAGATAACAAAGGCCTTAGAAGAGGTACAAGAAGGAATTTGTGGAACTCATGCAAGCGGTCCGTCACTAGCCAAGAAACTCATGCGCACTGGATACTATTGGCCATCCATGGACAAATGCTCCTACTACTTTGTCATAAAGTGCAAGAAATGCCAAGTTCATGGAGATCTGATACATGCACCAACACAAGAAATGCAACCAATCACAACACCAAGGCCTTTTTGTCAATGGGGCCTTGACCTTGTGGGTAAAATCCATCCATCTTCATCCAACGGCCACAAATTAATTATTACCACCACCGAGTAGTTCACAAAATGGATCGAAGCTATTCCACTTACCCAAGTTACCAGCAAGCAGATCGCCTCATTCATCCTTAATTACATCATCTTTCGGTATGGTGTACCCGTGTCCATCATCAGAGATAACGGTCTTCCTTTCAAAAATCAGGATGTCCGTGAACTCTGTGAGAAATTTCACATCCAACACCACTTTTCCACTCCCTATTACCCACAAGGCAATGGTCAGGACGAAGCATCAAACAAGAACATATTAAGAATCCTCAAGAAAATAGTCAATGATGCTGGTCATGATTGGCATGTTCAATTGAATCCAGCACTATGGGCGTATCAAACTAGCATTCGAACCCCTATAGGCGCAACTCCCTACTCACTAGTCTATGGTGCAGAAGCTATCTTACCTATTGAGGTTGAGATGCCATCTCTACAGGTTTCCTTGCACAATCTCATTGATGATGAAGCATACAGAGTATCCTGTCTCCAAGACTTAGAGCTACTTGACGAGAAACGACAAGTTGCATACAATCACCTCAAGGCCTATCAGCAGTGTATGAGCATAAGCTATAATCATCGAGTTAGACCTCGCACATTCAAGGTAGGTGATCTTGTTCTTCGAGAGAATCCTCATAACCAACCAAACTGAGAACATTAGGGGAAGTTTGAATCAAACTAGCTGGGTCCATATGTTATCATTGCTGTATTTGGGTCCGGGGCATATCAGTTGGCTACTTCCGAAGGAGAACCGCTAGTAGATCTGATCAACAATATGCACCTCAAATGGTTTTATACATAAGCTACATAGAGCATCAAGCTCCCATACAAGCATCCAAATGGTGAACAAACCACTCTGGTGGCACCTTGGGTAAGTGCGATGGTGAAAACCTGGCAAACAAGTGCCACTCGTAAATGCTATGGCTCCATTGTCTTTTAGACTTGTTGCGATCACATTCACTACATTCACTCATCCATCCGTCCAAACCATGGCTTGTTATTGATGTACAATTAAGGATAGTACTTCATGCATCTTGCATCCCACTTTTTCAGAGTCATGCCTAAAACTGGGGGCAATACCCTTAACCTATTTGATGGAAGTGGATTCTGCATTACTTGTGATTCATTGTATCTTCGTTCAAAACTATCTCACAAAATCCAAAAACATTCAAAAATATCTCACAAAATCCAAAAACATTCAAAACTCTCTCTCCAAATACCAAAAACATTGGAAAATTATCTCACAAAATACCAAAAACATTCAAAACAATCATCAAAATACCAAAAACATTGAAAAACTATCTTACAAAATCCAAAAACCTCAGAAAACATCTAACAAACAAAAGCATGGCAATGCTTTGTATATACGAATTCCACACAAACATGGTGAAATAATCAAACAATGACCACTTATCCAATCAACCAAACAATCAACATCAAACACACAAACTATCTAAACAAGGATGCATCCTTCCTTACCAAAACAAAGACAAGATGACATTTTCTTTGAAAAGAAAATTTTGTTTAAGCTATCAAGTACTTGGTTGATTTGTAGGTTATTCATTCATTTATATATATCAGGTTCCTACAACATTGTTTTTGTATCTTCTGCAAATTATTCCGATGAAGTACTGGGGAATGTACTAATGGTGTCTATGTGGGAAGTTCACTAAGCTACATGATCATAGGCAAAATACAGTCATAGATCACTACGGCTTGTTGACTACAACGTATACCTCAACCATATGAGCATGAACCATTATTGAGGGTCCATATTCTTTATTCTTTATATATGCTATTTGCTTACAGGTGTTGGCATTATGTGAACCGGTATGAAGACATAATGACATTGTATGTTGTCATTGATGTCAATATGCTGAAGAGGTGAGAACCGGCATATGAGAGAACTGGTATAACACTGTGAACTGACATTTGTGCCAAAGAGAAGCAGTGTGTTTGTTCATGATGAATCGACATATAGTTATGGGAACCAACATATGGAAGTATTGTATGACTACCGGTTGGTAGTATCAACTTCAGGGTTTCCTGTTGAAGTGCTTCAAGCTTGTGTGGCTCAATTGGTGACATTGTGTGATGAGTTAGCATTGTAACAAAGAACAGATCATGTTGCCACATTAGCCTTGTGTGTGTGAAGGATCTTGCATGAAGGAGATTATTCATATCTACCTCGGGAATGTGCGAAGTTTGTAAAACGGTGATAACGTGTGATGGGTTATCAGCCGCCATAAAATCGGTGAAAATGGATGATGGAGAATGTCTTGAGATTGGATCAAGACTGTTGCAATTAATGGAGTGTTCTCAACGGTCAGGATGGAACCGTTTGAATTCCTTAACCTAACAGGTTTAGGGTTTATGCTACCAACCTATCTTTTTTCCTATAAGGTCGATGTTGTGTCTCTTTCTGATGTCGTTGGCAAAAGTTGTGTGTGTGTATCCAAGAGAAGGGATATGTGATTCTTTTCAGACCAAAAGGAGAGAAGTGATACTTGCAGAGTGTAAGTGCAGAAGGTGAAGAGGAGCTTAAGCGGATTTGCATTAGCATTGAGTGCTGTTACCAGATCATTGTAATACCTGTTGATCTCTAACCACCTCAACAGTTGGAAAATCCCTTAACAGGGTAGCCTTAATTGGCTTGTTGTAAAACCTTTAATAGGGTAATTCAAAGCTATTGAGTTCAAAATCCTTTAGCTATTGAGTTCTTGAAATCCTCTAACAAGGTAACCTTTAACAGGGTTTAACCCTTAATCGGGTGATCTCTAACAAGATCAGTTCCTAGAAAAACCTATTGTAATGTCTCTAACCAGACAAGGCTCCTAACAGAGCGAACTTCTAAAGAGTTCAAAAATAGCTTATGGGTATTCATCCCCATCATGGTTTTTCCCAGTTGGGTTTCCACATGAAAAATATGTGTGATGCTTTTATCTTGTGATGCTTTGCTATTGTCTGTCAAGCATATGATGGTTCTGTGTTTTATGCCTGTCAATAAAACATGTTGAACTAGTTGTTATCATGATCTGATGATAGATTACCTATTTATGCATAAGGGAGAAATGGTAGGGTAGTCTTGAGTTGAGTGAAAAGCTAAGTGAGTAACTGGTTAATGCTTGTCTCAATCATTCTTAGCTTTACCAGTTGAACTCTGTTTTCAAACTGGTGTCACTGTTTGCCAGTCATTTGAAGTGTCTGCTGTCAAACCGGTTTAGGACTTTATTTTTGCCTATACTGATTCACCCCCTCCTCTTAGTACCAGGTTAGTACTATCTGTTCATCATTGAGTTATCAATTGGTATCAGAGCATCCTCCAGGTCCTCTGTGCTATAAGCTTAACCGCTTGAGGTGAAGATACTAGTCTAATGATGAAGAGGGAAGGTCCAAAGTTTAACAGAGAAAATTTCAATATATGGAAAGATAGAATGAAGATATACATCAAAAGCATGGGTGCTCAACACTGGAGCTATGTTGAGACTTCCTATGTTGCTCCTACCGGTACCCTTACCGATGACCAAAAGAGAGAGATGTAGGAGAATGGACAAGTCATGGAAGCCCTAATTAGCACTTTATCTGACATTGAGTTTATTGATGTTTAGGATAAGGTAAATCCCAAAGAGATATGGGATACTCTTGAAAATATCTATGGCGGTGATGAGCATGTAAAACAGGCTAAGGAAGAAAGCCTTAGAGGGAAGTTTGAAGATATGTAGATGGTTGAAGGTGAGACCATTCAACAGTATGGAATAAGAATCAAAACCATTGTTGGAGATATCAAGAGTGCAGGTGGTAAAATAGAAGATGCCACTGTGGTGAGAAAAGTCATGAGATCCTTATTACTGTGGTGCATTATTTCTTGGTGGTAGACTGGTCTCATGGATGAGTAAGAAGCAGATTTGTATCTCTCAGTCTACAGTAGAAGCAGAGTATGTTGCAGCTTTCATGAACTACACTCAGACAATTTGGATGAAGCATGTATTAAATGGCTTCAAAGTTCCTGTATCTGAACTAGTAAGTATATTTTGTGACAATAATAGTGCAATTAATATCTCCAAGAATCCGGTTTTACATTCTAGAACCAAGCACTTTGAGCTTAAGTATCATTTCTTAAGGGAAAAGGTTCAGAACAAAGAGATTGCACTGGAACATGTTTCCAGTAGGGAGAAGTTAGCAGACATATTCACCAAGCCTCTCCCAAATACTACATTTATGTACTTAAGAGGTGAATTAGGGGTGTTGCCCCTTCAGGAGGTAAACTAAAGATATATGCTCCACATCAGTCAGGTATAACATAGTCAAATTTTTCTTTAGGATTGATGTGTTGAAGGATGCTACTCCTCAGGGGGAGCAACATAATGGAACATGGCAGCTTGTGCCTCCACTTTGGCATTGTTGTCAAAGGGGGAGAAGAGAAGTGGAGAGGATATCTGCAGAAATTGGGGGGGAAGATGTGAAGCAGAGAGATATCTTTGTATATTTCCATCAATGCCAAAGGGGGAGATTGTTGGCATTATGTGAATCGGTATGAGGACATAATGACATTGTATGTTGTCATTGATGTCAATATACTAAAGAGGTGAGAACCGGCATATGAGAGAACCAGTATAACACCGTGAACCGACATTTGTGCCAAAGTGAAGCGGTGTGTTTGTTCATGATGAACCAACATATAGTTATGGGAACCGACATATGGAAGTATTGTATGACTACCAGTTGGTAGTCTCAACTTTAGGGTTTTCAGTTGAAGTGCTTCAAGCCTATGTGGCTCAACTGGTGACATTGTGTGATGACTTAGCATTGTAACAAAGAACAGATCATGTTGCCACGTCAGCCTTGTGCACGTAAAGGATCTTGCATGAAGGAGATTGTTCCTATCTACCTCGAGAATGTGCGAAGTCTGTAAAATGGTGATAATGTGTGATGGGTTATCAGCCGCCATGAAATCGGTGAAAATGGATGATGGAGAATGTCTTGAGACTGGATTAAGACTGTTGCAATTAATGGAGTGTTCTCAACGGTCAGGATGGAACCGTTTGAATTCCTTAACCTAACAGGTTTAGGGTTTAGGGTTTATGCTATCGACCTATCTGTTTTCCTATAAGGTCGATGTTATGTCTCTTTCTGAGGTCATTGGCAAAAGTTGTGTGTGTGTATCCAAGAGAAGGGATATGTGATTCTTGCTAGACCAAAAGGAGAGAAGTGATACTTGCAGAGTGTAAGTGCAGAAGGTGAAGAGGAGCTTAAGCGGATCTGCATTGGCATTGAGTGCTGTTACCAGATCATTGTAATACCTATTGATCTCTAACCACCTCAATAGTTGGAAAATCCCTTAACAGGGTAGCGTTAACCGGCTTGCTGTAAATCCTTTAATAGGGTAATTCAAAGCTATTGAGTTCAAAATCCTTTAGCTATTGAGTTCTTGAAATCCTCTAACAAGGTAACCTTTAACAGGGTTTAACCCTTAATCGAGTATTGTAGCCATCCCTTAACCGGGTGATCTCTAACAGGATCGGTTCCTAGCAGAACCTATTGTAATGTCTCTAACCGGACAAGGCTCCTAATAGAGCGGACTTCTAAAGAGTTCAAAAATAGCTTGTGGGTATTCATCCCCACCGTGGTTTTTCCCAGTTGGGTTTCCACATGAAAAATATGTGTGTCATGTGTGATGCTTTTATCTTGTGATGATTTGCTATTGTCTTTCAAGTATATGATGGTTTTGTGTTTTATGCCTGTCAATAAAACATGTTGAACTAGCTGTTATCATGATCTGATGATAGATTACCTGTTTATGCATAAGGGAGAAATGGTAGGGTAGTCCTGAGTTGAGTGAAAAGCTAAGTGAGTAACCGGTTAATGCTTGTCTCAATCATTCTTAGCTTTACCGGTTGCACTCTATTTTCAAACCGGTATCACTGTTTGCCAGTCATTTGAAGTATCTGCTGTCAAACCGGTTTAGGACTGTATTTTTGCCTATACTAATTCACCCCCCCTCTCAGTGCCGGGTTAGTACTATATGTTCATCATTGAGTTATCAACAGGTACAATACTCCATCTTTGGTTCCTACTGCCTCATCCAAGCTCGATAATAGTTTTATCTCTTACTACAGTATGAACTTGTCTTTGGATATGATTGGCAAAAGATCAAGGAGGATGTTCCAAGTCATGCATGAAAGGAGATAATCCTTGTCTGTTCTGCAAGCAATACTCAGGTGACCAACTTGATCCATTATATCAAGTTGCTTGTATTAACTTGCTATATCAAAATCCATGAAAGGAATACTTAGGTCATCTTGAATGATTATGTCAAGTTGCTTGTATTTTCTTACAATATTTTAAAGCTCAATGATGAAAATAAAGCACTATGGATTGTCATTCCATCATATCTGTATATATTGCATTCTGTTGCATTCCATCCATCTATACATTCATAAATAACTGCATATCATTCATACATAGTAATGACAATGGATACTCTATTTTCCTATTCTTCCATAGGAATGCGTCATAGGTCCTCCATTTCTTCTATCTAACATCAAACCCCCCCTCACCCTCCCCATCTTGGTAATCAACATCACATACCTTACATCATCTCCCATCAACCCAATCAAGCCAATTACTCTGTCTACACAGGCACATTGACTCACACACACCTAGACTATCAACAGATACTCTGATCAAGTATCTTCAGGTCTCAATAGGTAATCGATTATGGCAAACCTAGACTACAACAAGCATTTATCATAATGACCTAGTCTCAATGGGGCTGCTATGATTCACCACAACCATCCATCACATGCACACACTATCAATTAATCAACCAATCAAACACAATCATAATGGACAATTACATCAATTGTCTAAGTCTCAACAAGTATTTTGCTTCAAATACCTTGACTTCATCGATCAATTACATCAATTGTCTAAGTCACCATCAAGCCACTTTGATTCACTTACTCAAACTTTATCTTGTCCAAGCGAACAACTGACATCAACTGTCATGCTTTGACTTGACCAGGGCAATTAAACCGATTGCACCAGATTGTCCAACCAATTCTGATCAATTGTACAGTATCAATCAAAAGCACGACACCACATTTGCACTGTATCTCCTGCATAACCTACAGGTACTCACTGGCTTGCCATTTCTCCGTATTCACTGTGTTTTCTTCCATTCTTTCACTGTTATTGCTAATTTCTTTTATTCTACCTTCCCTCCACTTCTCGTTCTTTTTCGAGAGATCATCCGATTCTTCAAAAAAAAATCAGCCCATCTCTCGAGGGGGCATACCATCCACTAAATTAACATTTCTGGGGCACATTTCTTCACACCTATTTTTCTTTCTTTGAAACGACACGGTAAAACCACACCGTCTCAAAGAAGGGCAAATGTAGTTACATAAATGTTTCCACTTAATTAAATGAATATTTAGTATTTATTTGATTATTTAACCATCAATCAATAATTAATTAAATTAATATTTAATTAATTCATCTTAACCCTCTTCTCCTATTAATTAAATAAATTATTCAATTTATTTGATTTAATTCACTTAACCAAATTCAGACCATTAATTAAATAAATAAATCACATTTGTTTAATTAAATCTTCTCTCACATTTAAATAAATTAATATTTATTTAAATCCCCCAAAATCCCATCTCTCACATTTAAATAAATTAACATTTATTTAAATCACCTTTATCCTCCACCCACTTGCATTTTCCTACAAATGCAAGTTGCACAACTATTTTAAATAAATAAATAATTTATTTAAAATCTTATTTATCCTCACCCACTTGAAACCTTTAATGGTTTCCCTTAAAGTCTTCAAACTTAATGGCTTCCTTCTAGAGTCTTCTCAAGCCTTTAATGGTTTCCCTTAAAGTCTTCAAGCTTAATGGCTTCCTTCTAGAGTCTTCTCAACCCTTTAATGGTTTCCCTTAAAGTCTTCAAACTCAATGGCTTCCTTCTAGAGTCTTCTCAAGCCTTTAATGGTTTCCCTCAAAGTCTTCAAGCATTTAATGCTTTATCTTCCTTTTTCTCATGTAAATAAATTAAGATTTATTTAAATAAAATTCCAAAATTCACATTCACATTTAAATAAATTAATATTTATTTAAATATCTATCCAAATACAAATTACACCATTTAATTGAAATAAATGATTTTATTTCAATTGAAAATCCCAAAATTCCTCCCACTTGCATTCTCCTACAAAATCCATTTGCATGCCTAAATCCCTTCTAGATTCTTCTAACTCCTTCTAATTAGCCTAATCCTATCCTAATCATTATCACATTCCTAAATAAAAGGAAGTCACTTCTCAAAAGCCTCCAAAGTCTTCAATAACCATTAAAGGCTTTATGTCTTCAAATGGTTAACCTCTAAAGTCTTCCAAACCATTAAAGGCTCTTACATAACCATTTATGGTTAACTCACCTTTTACCTTTGGTTAGAGACTTTCCTCGAACTTAACCATCCTTTTGACTCATGGGTCTCTTCAAAGCATTTATTTCTTTGACTAAGGTAACCATTTAACCCTTGCACATTCCTTTATCCCTTGGATAAAAGAAATATCCATTAACCTAACTCTAACCCAACCCCCTAGGGTAACCATCATGTCCCCTCAAGCATTCAATGCTCCTTATCTCTCCTCTCAATCCTCCTCATGGTGACACTTGTCAACATGAGATTGGGTTGAAAGTATCACATGGATTGAATATATTTCAATCCTAACCCTTGTTAAGATTGCTCAATCTTAATCCTTCATTTCCCCATTTCTTCTATAAATAGAACCCTTCTCCACAAGCAAAGAAGGAAGCATTAGAGTATTTTTGTTATACTGGTATTAGCATAGAGCTTTTTCATAGCATCACTATCTACACTTGCATAGCATTTGTTTATCATTTTCAACCATCTTGAATCTCCATATGGCATCCATAGCTAGTGCTAAAAGCTGAGAGCTACACTCATGTGGAACTTGGAGAGGAGAGGAACAAGGGAGGAGTAACTATGAGCATCTTGATTAGCATTTGGAGGAGTATAGTTTATCTATTCTATATTTTTATTCTTTCTATTTCATGCTTAATATCTCTCTTGATATGCCTATTTAGGATAATGTTTTGTTGCTAACACTAATGTTTTTTTCTTGTGCTCTTGTGTGTGTTGCCATCAAACATATTTTCTAAACCTTTTTGCAGAGCATCAATATCTATTTTTGTCATGGATAATGAGAGCGTTAAGGATCGCAAGGACACGCGGATCTTGTTGGGCTGCCTCAAGCATGTTGTCAATTTGTGTTGTAGTTCGATTATTGATGATATACTCTCTTGGTTTATTGGTAAAGGGGGTAAAATTGCTCCTCCCTTTGATGGTCCTCATGAATGCGTAGATATGTTCATTGTGCTTGTTAGATTAAATGTAGGGTCACTATTTTGATTAAGTAAAAGCAGGTATTTGAAAGGTACCTGAACCTTGTACAAGCCAGGAGAACATAACTGCTAGGAAAAAGTGCCTGATCACTTCAAAAAGACAAAATGATCTCACCGTAAGGGATCAACTAAAATAACATATCATTAAAAACCCGGAACAGATAGCGAAAGGAAAGCATAGAGACAACAAAAAGATAGAACCTAGGACACCAACAAAGACCTAAATACTATTCATAATTTCCTCAGCATGAACAACCATTTATTTCATGTTGTTCACTGAGGTCTTCAGTTCCTCCAGCTCATGACCTTTGATGTCGCCCTTGATCTTTGTGTTAGCTCTGGTCCTCCTTTCATGACCCTTCTAGTCCAACTGCTCTTTATCACCATCCTTCTCAGCATTGTTCTCAAACTTGTTGATAAGGATGTTCATGTTGTCCACCGATGATTTGAGGATTTGGAAATTTTGGTTTGCAATCTTCTTGACGTTGAGTTCTAACCTGTCAATTCTGCTACCAAAGTCATTTCTTTTTATTTTCCATTTCCTTTCTATATCCCATATCATTAACCTTTTTTTCCTTAGCTATGATTTTTCCAACCATACATTCAATAGCTTTCACATTATGCAGAATGACAACCAATTCTTTAACATGTTCAGCCAGGGGCTTATCACCAACCGTAACTCTTGCGATAGCCTGCGTATCTTTTTTCAAACTGTTGATATCCTTCACCATGGTAGCAATGGTCTCACAAAAGGCTTTAACAGTATCATTATCACCACTGCCACTTTTATCCCCTTTATCCTCCTTTTGTAGACTTGTGGTATTCACAACCTCAATATTGCCCATCATTGGGTTACCCTCCCCTTCTTTATCCTGACCCTCAACCTTCTTGTTTTCTTCAGCCTCCTCCTTAGAATCAACCAGAATGTGTTTGATGTCTGAATTGTTACCCTTTTTAGTATTCTTCCTCTGAGTTTGCTTTCCAGTAGCTTTCCCTTTCTTTTTTTTAACAAATTATTTCTCAAAGGATTCAGTTTTAGAATCCGACATTTCTGATTCCACAATAATCCTTCTCTTCTTGGCCCTATTCCTCCCTTTTTTGCTAGTTTCTTCCGATTCTCCCTCAGTCTCCGATTCAAAGTTAAATCTGCTAGCTTCACTCTCCGTTGTCTCATCACTTGCATTTTTGCCTTTAATAGGATTTTCAATGCACTTCCCCTTAAGCATTTTATAAATGAGGACCATAAGCCCCTGGTGGAGGGCATGGTCGCCTTTAGGGTCCTTCTGAACCTCCTTTATAGTATGATCCATTGAGCATGCTAGGTAATAGGGTAGGCTCACCTTTTCCCCATGACGAAAATGATTGAGCAAAACAAAGTGATGTCCATAGGCTCTGGTAAACCTACAATCTAAGGTAATGTATGCAATAGAAGCGAATAAAACAAACCTCCATGGCCTGCAAACTCTCTTTGGAGCATGGTAGGAGTTGGAAATTTTAATCATCTTTATCCTCTCTTTGTCTGTGATAGGAAACTTATTTGCTTCTTTATTTGATATGCCTCGGTCCCTGTAAAATTTTATTTCCTCAGTAGTCATCCCCATGGCCTTGGCAATGACCTCTTCATCAACATTCGTCATCTGGGATCCGATAAAGATTTTGCCATTTTTCCAGTTCTTGATGAAATAGCTAGTGATTGTGGGGTCTTTCCCACTTAGCCGCTCCATGAAAACATTCAGACCCCCCTGCAGAAGGATATCCTAGACTTCTTTGTTCTTTCTCCAGTCAGAATAGGAAGTAGGTTCGAATCTTTTCTTGTTACCTCCCATTTTTCCAGCACCTTCCTTGCAATTCCTTCTCTCAACTTAATAACCTATCCTCTGGTTTTTGTGGGTACTCTATAAGAACGCCCATAATCCATGCTAGATAATAATGATAAGACACCTATATAAATGCTCATTATCTTCAAAAATCCTGCATCAAAAAAAGCGGAAGGGGCATTAGGGTCACTGTTAGGATCCATTTGACTCTTGATTGTCTATCAATGAGTAATGAGCATAAGGACTCCTACAACAACTTAAGGATGTAATGCTGACTCTAGGATTGGGTTATGACACTCTAAGGACCTGGACACAAGAATTTGATATGGATGATGACCTAAGTATGCAAACTAACTAGACACTCTAACTAAAGATTAGGATGAGGAGGTTATTTTTGTTGTAGCCTGATCTCTCGAGTATTTGTTGAAGTATTTCTCTCTCAACTTGGATCTAAATTCAAGGGGATTTTTTTATCTCTTCGTCTAAAATAAAGGTAACTCCTATGTATTGGGGTGCACTCTTTTTTAGTTTCCAAGCAAGGTTGTTAACATCGAAGATGATATCTTCTTGATCATCATTTAGTCCTAAATCAGGTTGCAAAAATGGGAAGAGACCATCTCCAGGTAACACCATCTATTACGAGTCTACCCTAAATTGATTAGGAACAATTGAGGTTATGCAACTTATGTGATCCTAGGGATGATGAGAGGTATGCAACCTATAGAAACCCGAGGATAATGAAGGACATTCAGCCTATAGAAACGTAGAGATAATGAGGGACATGGAACCTATAGAAACCTAGGGACAATGAGAGAATCGCAACCCATAGGCACCTAATAGAAAGATGAGAAACATTATGAATTTCAACAGTCAACCTGAGGATTTTCAGATTAAGGACTGAATATTATTTTGGACAAATGCAAAAACATAGATTGACAAATACAAAATACTGACAAAACGGTTGTGAAACACTAATGAGACGAATGCAAGATATTGTTTAGATGAATGTGAAACCCTAACTAGACTGATGTGATATTCTGAGTTTTCAATGATGAATTCAACCTTCAAGCAATTCTCAATTTTCTTTGACATCCTAAGTTTTCCTATGTTTCAATTAAATGTGAAATTATAGACAATTAGAAGACAATATGGTTAAAAAATTATAAACGAACAAGCATAATTATTATGGTTGGCCAGGACAATACCTGATAGGTTCCCACTATGAACAATTTGAGTTGCACTTATTATATTAGATATCTTAAGAGTTTGGTAGCACTGGCTCCCCCACCATGACACTCACTTCTCGGGCATACCAAACTCTGAATTCCCAAAGATCTGAAGATCTAGAGCAACTACTATCTCTACTCTGAACTGTGAGATTGTGGGACGACTTTAGAAGTTTGACCTCCCGCGCTAGTAGATAGAAGGTTTTTGGAAGCTAAAATAGTAAGTTTCTAGTTTGGTCATCCGTTTAGGTGGCCATACATGTGGCATTTTGCTCTTATAAAGAGGCCTCCTAGCCCTTGCGGGTTTTATGCACCACTATGGGTACTAGGGGAGACACACATCAGTATGACACATAGGAACCTATTTCTTGAGAGTTTTCTTATAGACACATGTTTATTTATAGTAGCTTGGAAGGGCTTGACCTTAGCCTCATTACCACTTGGGTCATTCCCTCTCACTTGGCCTTATGGGCTACTCGGGAGGCAGATCCTCTGAAAGGTAAAACAAAAAAGAGCCTAGTGCTCAAAACACAACAGGAACTCATTAATTTTTAGTGCACCAATGGAAGTATTTTCTATTCTAGAAATCAAAGACAATCATTTAAGCTACCTCTGCTCAAGCAAATGATTAGTAGTTTTATAAATTTGTCTTCAGCCGCTCATAATCGCCTTTGCTTGACTCCAATTGCTACACGTTGCAGACAAAAAATAACACAGAAAGTTGCAATATACACATAATCCTAAATAAAACAACACCAATTAAAATTAGGTAGACAAAAACCCTAATTCTATTAATGTGAAATAGACAAATAATAGATGTGTAATAGTAAACTAACTTATATGAAATAGTATGATAATGAATGCAAAATATTGAATAAACGAACACAACACGCAATTTAGATGAATGTGACAATGCAACAAAACAAATGCAAAATACTGATTATACTAATGTGAAATCTTGTGGATACAGATGCAAAAATCTAGAAGCTTATGCAAAAATCCGTATGAAATCTGCAAAACACGAGAAATTAAAGTCCAAATTAATAAGTTTGTATCTTCACTTCAGGTTCACCAAATGTATTACAGGGGAAAATATGCATCAAATAATTAGATTTAACGATTCAACCACCAAAACTCTAATCAAACTAAGCAATTTGTAAATACAATAAGAAATATGCAAAGATCAACAATTGAATAATAAAATCAATCAAATAAAGCACAATCAATCGCTATTTGCACAAAAGCTCCTATTGCTCTTCTCTTCCTTGTGTAATGTTGGCTCTCAGAGTCACACTCGATAACTTGCAATATGATAGCACAAGAATTTGGAGATAGTGGTTGATGAAAAAAGGAGATTGATGACAAATTCATAGAAATTGGAGATAATTGATTGATAGGTGAAACTGAAGTGAGCAAAAAAATTGATTGATAGTTAGAGAGGTGATTGAAAAAGTTAACTGAATTGATTGAATTAATGAATTATTCAGAAAAGATGGAACTCAAGGATGAGTGTTAGTTAGAAATTAGTATGTGCAACAATAATTAGCATGAGATTTCTTTTAATCTAAATTTGGGTTTAAAATTGATTTAAAATTATTTTTTGAAAATATCCAATAACATGCACATGAAGCAAAATTTGAGAATTTAAAATTTAGAAGTGAGAGAAAAAAATTAGATTAAATAAATTTAATAAATTTATTTAATTTGGAAGACATAGTTATCTAATTAAATAATTTAAATAAATTATTTAATTAAGGGAAAATATATATTGAATTTCATTAAATAATATAGATTATTTAACTAAAGTTGTAAATTTGAAATTAATTAAATAATAAAATTACATAGTTAATTTTAAAAGAAGGAAGGTTGTATGATTACATGATTGGAGGGAAATTAGAAGAAATTCAATAATTAGAAATGATGAAATGTGATGATTAAATTAATTGTTGGGTGAAAATTTTGTCAACTCGAGAGAGCTTACAAAATGTGGGTTTCACCACAGTACATGAGACAATATCTCTCAAAAGGCAAGATATGATCCCTCCTACTTATAAGGGAAGGCTCCCCCTTTGTACTGCAAACTATATCCTATCTACTAACTTTACAATAATCCAGGATGATACAATTACTTTACTCTCTTTTTTCAGATTAAGTATTAACCCAATTCTCTACTTAGAATGGATTTTCTTTCCTAAGGATGAAAACACTTCTTATTCACAGTGATGTCAAATCTATACTAACTTAGAAGCAAAGTGTCCATAAGAGTACAAAGCTTCTCATTGCTCCCTTTTTCTAAAAATAACATTGGGATGGGAAAGTAAATAATAAAACTCAAAGTCTTCTTCTTTATCACTATCCTATCAACCTTTACAAATAGATGACTCTTTCTTACAATAAACTTTCAAATACAACCAAGAAACCCATGATAACTCAAAGACTTTATATGACTTCTTATAAAGCTTCAAGAACAAAGATGAAATATGTGTAGCTCAAAGACTTCAATATACACTTCACCTTAAATGCACAAATGTAGAAGGTAAAAGCAACATAAAGACTACAAGTTATCTCTTTTCTTCAACATGAAACATTAGCTTCAAACGTGATAAGTAGCTCAAATACTGCAAGAGAAAGTTTGACAATATATCATTAATTATAAACACAATAAGCAACTCAAAGACTACAAAATTGGGTTAAATCTCTTTCAAATAATACCATAATACTCACAATCAACTCCGAATAATTTTGTCACATTACAACTTGTTCCAACTTATCTCTTTTATTGATTGCAATTTGATTGCACGTAAGGTTGGTGAGGTGCAAGTCGGTGTCGTAGACCCACCATGCACCAAGTAGGGTTTTTGGTGTATGGCGGGCCTACAGCCCCACCATGCACCATCCACAAAAGGATGGAAAGGAAGATATGTTGCTGTTAGGGTTCGTAGGCCTGAACAACACCAATAACATTGTGTAGTTTGGGTCTACCAACCCAAACAACACTGAAAGGTGTAAAGCAAGAAGGAGGTGCAATTTAGGTTTGTAATCCCGATTTGCACTAGGATGACTAAATGGTATAATTCGGGTTTATAAAACCAAATTGCACTTGAACACTTAGAATTTATAGGACACACAAAACACCAAAAAACTTTAAATGAAGGTTCTAAGGTGAAAAAACATGCATGGGAAGTGACAAAAAATTACCTCGAAAAGCATGCATAGGGCATATAAGCTCCAAATTGGACAAAATTTGTAGGGTTGTCCCATTTTTTCCAAATTGGGGATAACATTAATTTAGAAGATTAAAATTAGATTAATTAAATAGTTAAAGAATGTAGCGTCGTAAATTGTACGTACTTGCTAAAGCAGTACAATTTCACACCTAGTTTAGCACCCGCCTTGGCGCAGTTTGCATTTTGCATTGCATTTCCCCTTTAGCACTTAATTAATCAAATTAATTAGGTCTAAAGGTTCTATTTCATCATCTTCCACATCATAAAGTTGGGCCCTTTCATTAAAGTGTGCCCCTTTCATTTTATTCCTCCAATACATCATTTAATCAAAAACCCTAATTAAGTCCTATTTTGAACTTGGGGGCTTGATTTCGGGGGTCAAAACATCTCGAAATCACCTGTAACTTTGGGATTCTCTCTAAAATCATCATATCTGACGGCCCTGAAAATTTGGTGAAAAGTTGCCTGGACCATGGCACCCGGAGTGCACACGGTCCCGGACATTTTTCCCGAAATATTAGGAGCGCGATCCAATCATAAAATAAAGCTTAACCCCAAGAAATTGGCGGGAGATTCAATCTCTAGGTCGGCCAAAAGTTGAAATTAAGAACTAGGGTTTCATATATAAGAGCTCTCTTTCTTCATTGGAAAGGATCCAGAATTTTGGTTTCAAGGACCTTCTATGCAGCGAAAGAGCAGATCTTTGAAGACTTCAGTAACATTCAACATTCATCCATCAAGCATTCATTAATTTCATTCATCCACTTAGGGCTTTGAAGGCATTGAAGAGCAATAAGGGATCACCGACTGAAGATTGGCTTGTACCCCTCCCTTGGGGTTGGGTATGATTTCATGTTGTTTTCATGTCTTTGCATAAGTCTCATTATATCACTTGCATTCATGCTTTAGATCACTTTGCATCTTGATTTGGAGCATTTACATTATCATTTACAAGCAATTAGGGTTTACTTTCTAGGTTGCTCTAGTTTGCTTACTTGCATTTTAGGATCTTGCACACACACAAGGTCTGCATACACATTACTTTTACAATAAAACTTGGCTATTCATGGAGGTGGAAATCACCAAAGCGGGGGTTTGACTAAGGCAAAACCCTATATAGCCGCCCAAAACACCTTTTCAGATATAAGTGCAGATTTCAGGATTCAGATGACGCTGCAAGTTGCAGATCTAGAAGAAGCAGATGGAGACTGAACAAAACACCAAGTTTCAGAGAAAAAGACCAGGACAGGGGCGTGGGGCACCCTGGTCCTGCCAGGACAGGGGTGCTGGGCGCCCTGGTCCCTGGGATAGAGGCGCTGGGCGCCCTGGTCCCTCTGTCAGACAGCAAGTTTTCGACAGTTCGGACAGTTTCCAGGTTGCAAAATAGCAGTTTCAGGAGCAGTTTCAGGGGCAGAATCAGGACAGTGGCGCCCGCGCCCCGGTCCTGAACATTTCCACTCAGATTTTGACTCTGGGTACGAATTTGCATTCTTGTCTTGTCCTTGTGTTTACAGCTTTCCATAGTTTAAGTTCAATTCTGCAATCTTGTTATTAGTTCATACTTGCACTTTGGGGTTAGGGATTGAACTTGCATCATTTTACCTTTCAATTACAACAAAGGAATAGAAATCCTAATAGGTAGCCCGTGGCTCTCTCTTCCACAAAAAGAAGTAGCCAATTGTGTGATACCTCTAGGCTCTTTCGTATTCCACAATGTGTATCAAAAGGTAGGATTAGGACATGTTAACCTAGTCTCGCTTTTTCCCCTACACATTTTGGTGAACCCGACGTGAATCGAATTATTGCTTTCTCTTGCATTGCATTTGTTAGATCTAGATCTATATTTAGTGTGTCTCATTTTAAAAAAAGAAAAAAGAAAAAAAAGAGTGTGTTTCTTTGTTTCTTTCTATTGTGTGTTTAAATTCTATGCAACTTTTATTTCAAAATGTCAGATTTTTATTTGCAAAATGTTCATGTTTATGATGATGTATGCAATTATGTTGATTATGAGTATAGCCAAGATGAATTAGATGAAGCTTTAGATGAGTTTTTGAATCCTAAAGGTGCCAAACCTTCATTTTACCAAAGACTCATAAACCTTGTTACTATGCCATTTCGTTGTGATGAGAAAGATAAGTCGAATGGTTCCTCTCAAGGGTACATTCCTATCAACTCTTCCACTGAATCTAGTAACATGGTTGTTTTCAATAATCCCCTCTATGAGGAAATGTCTCCTTTTGAATCAAAAGATAAACCTTTTGATAGATATGATCATGCTTTGTTGGATCATGCTCTTGATGACTTTGTGGCTTTATCGAAATCTCTAAACAAGAACAAAACTTCTAAATTAGTTAACATGATAAACCTGAATGAGCATAATAAGCCTCTCTTTGAAGTCCAAGGTGCTTGTCCTTCTCCCACCTTTCAATTTCCTAAATCACCTCTCCTTACTGTCCAAGGAGGGTATGGTCATGATTCCTTTCTTACTCCGAATAAACCTATCATCACTGTGCAAGGAAGAAAACCTATAAGTCCTTATAGTTATGCTAAGCAATTAACTAGAGAGTTATCATGTGGTTGCCCATACTTATCATACTAGAAATAATAGGCAGCCCAATCCTCCTCCTGTTACTCCAGTTTCTCTTCCTAATCCTCAACCAATTCTTCCGCAAGCTCCGCGTATTTCACAAGTTCTTAGTAAGGAATATGATCTCATAGAACAACTTAAGGCTACCCCTGCTACGATATCCCTTTGGGATTTGATTCAAACTTCTTCCGCTCATCACGGGATGTTACAAGATGCCTTGAAAGATTTGAATGTTCCTCCACTGAATACATCTAGTAATATAGTGTCTTTGGTTAACTCTGTGATGAATCCTAAAGCTCAAATTGTGTTTACTCAAGACGAGTTGCCTACTAGTGAAATTCAACATCAATATGATCCCTTGATGATTGTGGTTATCATAAATGATACTGCTATAAGGCAAACACTAGTAGATAATGGCTCTGGCCTTAATGTGTGTAGCATTAATCTATTGCATAAGATGAATGTGGATACATCCCTCATTGAGCCTGACTCTCGTCCCATTCGAGGCTTTGACAATGTGGCTAAAACTTCATTAGGTATTATCACCTTACCCCTCACAGTGGGGCCTGTTACTTTGCCTACTCCTATCCATGTTATGTCGGGAAATCTAACATACAACTTGCTATTAGGGAGACCTTGGATTCATAGTATGCAAGCTGTCCCCTCTACATTGCATAGACAAGTTAAATTTATTTATAACAATAAGACATATACCTTGATAGGTGATACTAATTTCCAAGCTTGTTTACAAACATCTACTTCTAAAGGGGGTTCTTCTAAGCCTTCCTCGTCTAGTGATGACTCTTTAAACAAGATACCTATTGATGAATCCTTGCCCTCTGATGATCAAAATTCTTTGGATGAGTCTGGAGCTCCTGAAGAAGATTCTTCTCGACTTGAATCTACACATAAGAAGGATTTTGATCCTAAGAGAGTTCTCGCAGAAGACGATTGGGGATCTCTTGATTTTAATCCCACCTTTGTAGGTGAATATAAGGTTCCTTCTAGAGAGCTTAAAGTTGAAAAGAAGGAAGAAGCTAAAAATAAATCAATCTTACCTGAACCTATGAGCAATAATTTCGTGGCTACTTCTCAAACTTCTTCTCCTCACACTTCTAATTCTGAAGAGTTTGATTCTTTGTCTTATGAAAAACCACCTTCTCTTTCTGAAATGGCTGATCGTTATGGTCATGGTTTTCATATTCTAGCTAAGCATGGGTATAATGGAAATGGCTGTGGCACTCACGAACAAGGAATAAAGGTTCCTCTAGAGAATAATCTTTATGATATGATCTTTGGACTTGGTTATAATCCCTACAAGCGCACTAAAGCTTCTAAGAGACCATGTATTAGTGTTAATGTCATTTCTACATCTCTACCAATGTGACACCCTGAGTATATTGATGGGGATCCTTCATGTGCCTGTGCTTTGGATGTCTTTCCTATCGATGATGCTTTAGCTGAGTTTTTAGGAGCATATGATACTCTTCCTCGTTATCATCACAATAGGGGATTTCCTTATTGTTTGAACACTGAAGCCTATTTTGGAAAAGAGACTGATAACGATGAGATTGTGAAAGAATTCCCTCAGTTAAAGGATACTCCTCAACAAAGTAATCTTCTTATAAGTGACACCATTGATGTTAAGATGAATCCTTGCAATGAAGAAAAATCTATTAGAATTGGAAAATGTTTGGATGAAGAAGAACAAAGACAATATGCAGATTTATTGCAGGAATTCCCCGAGATCTTTGCTTGGAAATATTCTGACATGCCTGGTATAGATCCTAAGATTGTTACTCATAATATTATCTTAGTTCCCAATGCTAAGCCTGTGAAACAAAAGATTCGAAAAATGAATCCTAAGGTAGCTTTGCTTGTTAAGGCTGAGATTGAAAAATTATTGGAGGCTGGATTTATCCGCCTTATTGATTATTCCCCATGGATTTCAAATATTGACGCTGTGGCTAAATCAGATAATAAAATAAGAATGTGTACTGACTTTCAAGATTTAAATAAAGCTTCTTTGAAAGATGATTTTCCCCTCCCAAACATTGACATGATAGTTGATTCTACAACAAGACATGCTTTGTTATCCTTCATGGATGGTTTTTCAAGATACAATCAAATTTTCATTAATCCTCAAGATCAATTCAAAACTGCTTTCACCACTCCTTGGGGTACGTTTTGTTGGGTGATGATGCCTTTTGGACTTAAAAACGTAGGCGCAACTTATCAATGAGCGATGACCCTTATCTTTCATGATTACATGCATAAGATTTTAGAAGATTATGTTGATGATATTTTAGCCAAATCCATTCTCCGTATAGATCATATTAAGATCCTTCATCAAATCTTTGAAAGAATCCATTCTCCCGATATTCTACGATAGAAAGACAATGCTTGGCCTTGGTGTTTGCGACTCAGAAATTGAGACATTATCTTTTAAATTCAGAAGTCCACGTCATGGTAAAGTTTGATCCTTTGAAGCATCTTTTCTCTAAAACTGATTTATTAGGGCACCTAGCTAAGTGGGTTATGATGTTAACTGAATTTGACCTTAAATTTGTTTCACAAAGAGCAATTAAAGGGCAAGCATTGACCGATCACTTAGTTGAGGCCCCTTCACCTTTCTCCTTCCCTAACCTTGAGTCTTTTCCTGATGACTTCATTCTTTGTACAGAGAAAGATGAAACTTGGGAGTTATACTTTGATGGCTCTAAGTGTCGTACGGGATCGGGGGCAGGTGTTCTTCTGATTTCTCCTACAAAGAAGTCCATTCCCTTATCTTATCATCTCAATTTCCTATGTACCAATAACATTGCTGAGTATGAGGCTCTTATAGTAGGAATAAAGGCAGCCTTGGCCTTGAATATAAAACACATACATATTTTTGGAGATTCTCAATTGATTATAAGACAAGTAACAGGACTGTATCAAGCGAAACAAGACAAATTATCACAATATAAAGACCTTGCTATCTCTTTGTTACAAAAATTTGATTCTTACACCATGGAACCTGTTCCTCGAAAAGATAATTGACATGCGGACGCAATGGCATGTGTGGCTTCTCTAGTATCTTTAGAGGACCCTATGGTTGATCTTAAATTTGTTATTCACAACCTTATTTCTCCAGCTATTATAGATGATTCTAGCTTGGTGACATGTTGTGACTTTATAGACTCAAATGAATGGTATTCGCATATCGTAAGATACTTGACCGATGGTACCTTTCTTGATTCTGCCAATAGGAACACTAGGGCTAGAGTTCGCAAGCTGTCTGCTAGATATATCATTCTTTCTAATGTTCTTTACCGAAGGGGTTATAACGGTCTTCTCCTTCGCTGTCATAACAAATCGAAAATCCCTATTGCTCTTGAAGAGGCGCATTCAAGTGCCTGTGGGGGGCATTTTGGAGGCAAATCCTTGGTTCAAAGGTTGCTTTGTATGGGATATTATTGGCAAACTATGCAGAAGGATTCTTTTTCATTTGTTAAGAAATGTCATCAATGTCAACAACACAATAATCTGATTCATGCTCCTGCCCAAGAACTTCGTTCTCATGTAGCTTCTTGGCCTTTCTCTACATGGGGGCTGGATCTTATCGGTAAAATCTCTCCTCCTTCATCTCAAGGACATACTTTCATTATAACCGCAGCAGATTACTTTACAAAGTGGGTAGAAGCTATTCCCCTTCGCTCTACTACTACTGACATGATTTGTCGATTTCTTCTAGAAAACATTATTTCTTGATTTGGGATACCTTCCACTATAATCTCAGATAATGGGACATAATTTAAGAACAAAGACGTGAAGAAATTCCTCGAGAAATATCATATCAAACATCGATTTTCTACACCATACTATCCTCAATCAAATGGTCAAGCCGAATCATCCAATAAGATAATTGAACAAATTCTTCGCAAAACCATGAATAAGCATGGTAAGGATTGGAGTACTCAGCTAATCTATGCTCTTTGGGCCTACCGAACGAGTGTACGAATTGCTACAGGAACCACCCCTTATAATCTTGTTTATGGTGCTGATGCTATTATGCCTTTAGAATTAGAGATTCCATCACTTAGAGTTTCTCTCAAAGGTATAGTAGATGATGACTCTTATAGAGAGCAAAGACTTCAACAGCTTGAGATGCTTGATGAACAACGTATAAATGCTCTTGAGCATATTCAAGCATATCACAAAACTCTACAACGAAGCTATAATGATAAGGTTATTCAACGTTCCTTCTCAGTAGGTGACTTAGTTCTCTGTGAGAATCAACGCAATGTGAATGCCTTAACTGAAGAAAAGGGAAAATTTAGTCCTAATTGGCTCGGACCGTATATTGTTATTGAAGATTATGGATCAGGTGCTTACAAAATAGCGGATGTAGAAGGTACGCCTCTTAAAGACCCTATAAACGCTATGCACTTGCGTAGATACTATGCTTAATTCCTCATTCCTTATCATTCATCTATTTCCTTTTCACTTCTTCAAAATTGGATAATATGTTAGCATATCTTTGTTAAAGCAATTAGAATTAAATGATATGTTGTTTAATCTATATTGCTTTGTTCCTGACAAGCGTGTTTCTTTACTCTCTAGTTTGTCTTGAATTCATTTATGTAAATTGTAAAAGATTTACATTTTTGGCATATTATACAATGTCTTTATGTGTTAAGTTGAATTGTGTCATGTGGTGTTTAAATTCAAATTAAATCACATTAGTTATATGATTCTTAGGCTTAACACATATTTTTTCCCTATCATCAACGTAGTACTTGATCAAATATTTTAATTAAGTCACACATGTATCAATTTAATCATGGAGCATTGAGAAATCAATCACATGAAAATTAAATTCAGAACATACATGTACATCTACCAAATGTGTTAGCTTTAATCAAAGCAAAACACACATTGTTTTAGGCTTTAAAGATAACACGTTTGAGATAAAGAACCATGTATATATATATATATATGTGGATCAATATACAAAGGTAGGTCACTATACATCCAAAATGTGACCTACCCTACATCATAAGATCATCTCCTATCCCTAGGGCTAGTGGCTGGAGAGTGACGACTAGACGCTCCCTCCTGATCTGGCCGTGAAGGTGGACCCATAGGTGTATAGCGTGATATAGATCGTGAATGACTCTGAGAGGAACTCCTACGATCCCTATCCATAAGGATTGTGCAATACAAGGTAGCCTCAGCCTGAGGTGCTGCTAGATCACGCTGTGCCCGTCGAAGGTCCTCTGATAGAGCTCGCTCTCTCTCCCTCCATATTTCCACCTGTACTCGAAATGGGGAAAACAAATCATCATGCCGACCCACGTTCCCTTGAGACCTATAAGCAACTTCTGAGGAACTAGGGATCTGTGCCATCATGGAAATATCTGTCATTGCTTGCTGGATCAAGGAATGCCACTCCTGCACATTAGCTATAGCAGTAGAATAGATTTTGTGTTAGTACCATTTTATATCATCAAAACATTAATCAATCAATATAAACCTACTATACCTGGATCTCCCTCACGCCAGTAGGGATCGTGATATGGTAGCATCTGTGACTGGGAACTACTAGGCTCCCCACACTTGAATGATCTGTGCGCGATGGGTATAGGTCTCCGTATCACCTCGTGTTCCCCCTTTTGGGGAATAACGGGAGGATCTAAGGCTATGGTATCATCTCCTGAATGGTGAGGAGCTACATCTGAGTCCTCCTCATCATCTCTAATCTCCTCCTCCTCGTCATCCTCGTCCTCATCCACATCCTCATTCTTCTCATCATCATCTCTATGTGTGTCATCCTCATCTCCTTCCTCCTCCTCCTCGACACTAGGCTGATCTCCTATGGGCGGATCAGGACCTCCTGCCTCCTTGTGACCCTCTCCCTCCTCTGGCTCCTCCGATCTGGATCCCTGATCCTCATCTCGGTCTCCATGTCTCCATGGACTTGGATGGCCTGTTGGGTGATCTGGTGGAAAGATAGGCCCCGGGTATGTCCTCACAAACCAAGAAAGATACCTGCGCTGTGCTCCGGGATCTGCGGCATAATCAGTAACCACATCCTGGTCGGACCCCTCTATATCTGTGATCTCAATATCATCTATCGTAGGTCTCGCTACTGCTCTAGGTCTGGGAAGGACTCGTGAGTGTCGAGTGTAGATGGGTACATAGGCTAGAACACACCGCTCTAGCCCAAACTGCCTCCGTACTCAGTCAAAATAGAATGGGACTATGATATGTGGATATCATCCTCTCAGTAGGAGATTCCTCTGTAAGCATGCTAGCTGTCTCTCCATCCCATCCCATCTGTGCATCCGCAGATATGGTCTCCATACAGTCACCTCAGCTGTCAATCTATCAAATGTGACTCTCCAATATAGTAGATCCCCAAATCTCCACTCACTGGTAAGTGGATAAGCAAATACCCTAGGTCGCTCGCTAGCCGCACTCATCGGATAGCCGACAGGCCTGGTGCATGTAAAGTGCTCAAATATCCACACCTGCAGAAGTGTGCATGTCATCAAGCTGCAACCCTATCTAAAAACATACTCCTCGAGGTCGTGATAGAGATGTGCAAGCATACTCCGACCCCAGGCATATATTCTCCTATGTCTCTCCATAGCCCTGATGCACCATGTGAGACCCCCATGCATGTGTGTACCTCGCCCATTAGGGCAGACAGCTAGTGCAATGATGGCAATCATAAGACGTCTTATGAGGGGCACCTCTCCTGTAGGATGTAAGAGTCAGCTGACCATGATGTGACCTCTCATCTCACTCGGCATGACTCTCCCTATGCAGTATACCTGCTCCCTCTGATGATCCTCTGCTGACCGATCGGTCGCATATGTCACGGTAGCTCCTCTGATTGGTAGGTGAAGTATGCGGTACACATCCTCAAGTGTCACTGTCATCTCCCCTACTGGAAGCTGGAATGTACATGTGTTAGGATTCCATCGCTCCATAAGCGACATCAACATCGCAAGATGGAATTGAATGGCCGACATAAGGATCATAGACCACAAACCTACTATAGACAATGTATCTCTCTCTGCCTGAGTCAGCCGGGGAATTTGATCTCGCAGACTGCGAAGAATCTACCCCACCGTATGCTCTCTCATGTATGGGAGACCCTACAATGCAGAAAACATCAGTGTAATCAATAATCAATCATCACAATCATTTATGCCAAAAGCAAAAACTGACGAACATCAAAAGTTGACCCTTGCCAAGTCCTGATTGGGACCATGGCGCCTGGAGGGGACCATGGTGCCCTGAGAGGACCATGGCGCTTGGAGGGGACCATGGCACCCCACAGGGACCATGGCACTCTGAAAGGACCATGGCGCCCTTCAGGGACCATGGCGCCCTGATGGGACCATGGCGCCCTGGGTGGGACCCAGGGTCAGATTCCAGGGCCCGCATTCGATCACAGAAACTCAAAGTCAACAGAAATGTAGAAAGTCAAAGTCAAAGTTTAGTCAACTCACCTCATCCAGTGGCTCATCACTGATCACGACCTCTCGCATGATCTCCATCCTCGTGGGACGCTCCGGTCATCATGAAGGCATGATGATGGCTATGTGGGCTCTGCTACAATGAACAATACTCAGAAATCAACAAAGTGACAAATGCAATAGTCACTTTCAAGGTATATACTTTCATTCCTTTACCTTTACTTTCAAAACCCTAATTTTCCTCTATCACTCATTTCATCATAACTTGAGTTTGGGAGATGCAATTTTTGAACCGTTTGTTCCGTAGGAATCGTATTTTCATTCCCTTACTCCTTGGATGTTCCAAAATGTGCTCTGATGAAGCCTTTTTAGTGAACATCTCTCATCAATAATCGTTCACACAATTTGTTGTAAGTAAACATGCTACCCTGTTTCACCTCCCTAATAAGCAAGCCGAAACAGGGGGGGGCATATAGCTACTTGCAAATTTCATCACTTTCCTTAGTAAGCATTAGGTGATTTTGTGATCTAACATGTGTTTTGTAGGGTGCGGTTCCTAACTGTGTACTGCAGATACCGCTGGGGGCTTCATTCGATGGACTTATGGATATATCCTTTTTCAAATAATGTTTACTTTCCTGTACTTTAGCTTGCATATGCACGTAGTACTCATATGACCGCTAAAGTGGGGGCTAAATGTAGCGTCATAAATTGTATGCACTTGCTAAAGCAGTACAATTTCACACCTAGTTTAGCACCCGCCTTGGCACAGTTTGCATTTCCCCTTTAGCACTTAATTAATCAAATTAATTAGGTCTAAAGGTTCTATTTCATCATCTTCCACATCATAAAGTTGGGCCCTTTCATTAAAGTGTGCCCCTTTCCTTTTATTCCTCCAATACATCATTTAATCAAAAACCCTAATTAAGTCCTATTTTGAACTTGGGGGCTTGATTTCGGGGGTCAAAACATCTCGAAATCACCTGTAACTTCGGGATTCTCTCTAAAATCATCATATCTGACGGCCCTGAAAATTTGGTGAAAAGTTGCCTGGACCATGGCGCCCGGAGTGCACACGGTCCCGGACATTTTTTCCAAAATTTTAGGAGCGCGATCCAATCATAAAATAAAGCTTAACCCCAAGAAATTGGCGGGAGATTCAATCTCTAGGTTGGCCAAAAGTTGAAATTAAGACCTAGGGTTTCATATATAAGAGCTCTCTTTCTTCATTGGAAAGGATCCGAAATTTTGGTTTCAAGGACCTTCTATGCAACGAAAGAGCAGATCTTTGAAGACTTCAATAACATTCAAAATTCATCCATCAAGCATTCATTAATTTCATTCATCCACTTAGGGCTTTGAAGGCATTGAAGAGCAATAAGGGATCACCGACTGAAGATTGGCTTGTACCCCTCCCTTGGGGTTGGGTATGATTTCATGTTGTTTTCATGTCTTTGCATAAGTCTCATTATATCACTTGCATTCATGCTTTAGATCACTTTGCATCTTGATTTGGAGCATTTACATTATCATTTACAAGCAATTAGGGTTTACTTTCTAGGTTGCTCTAGTTTGCTTACTTGCATTTTAGGATCTTGCACACACACAAGGTCTGCACACACATTACTTTTACAATACAACTTGGCTATTCGTGGAGGTGGAAATCACCAAAGCGGGGGTTTGACTAAGGCAAAACCCTATATAGCCACCCAAAACACCTTTTCAGATATAAGTGCAGATTTCGGGATTCAGATGACGCCGCAAGTTGCAGATCCGAAAGAAGCAGACGGAGACTGAACAACACACCAAGTTTCAGAGCAAAAGACCAGGACAGGGGTGTGGGGTGCCCTGGTCCTACCAGGACAGGGGCGCTGGGTGCCCTGGTCCTTGGGACAGAGGCACTGGGCGCCCTGGTCCCTCTGTCAGACAGCAAGTTTTCGACAGTTCGGACAGTTTCCAGGTTGCAAAACAACAGTTTCAGGAGCAGTTTCAGGGGCAAAATCAGGATAGTGGCGCCTGCGCCCCGGTCCCGAACATTTCCACTTAGATTTTGACTCCGGGTACGCATTTGCATTCTTGTCTTGTCCTTGTGTTTACAGCTTTCCATAGTTTAAGTTCAATTCTGCAATCTTGTTATTAGTTCATACTTGCACTTTGGGGTTAGGGATTGAACTTGCATCATTTTACCTTTCAATTACAAAAAAGGAATAGAAATCCTAATAGGTAGCCTGTGGCTCTCTCTTCCACAAAAAGAAGTAGCCAATTGTGTGATACCTCTAGGCTCTTTCGTATTCCACAATGTGTGTCAAAAGGTAGGATTAGGATATGTTAACCTAGTCTTGCTTTTTCCCCTACACAAAGAATTATTTAATTTAATGAAGATGAATAATTAGCGTGTTAGTAATGTGACATTTTTAGGTGTTTATAGGTTGAAGTAGCTATCCATAGATTGGCTTCATAGTGTTTAGCATGTTACTCTTCAAAAATTGACCATGTAACCACACAAAACTAATTTTTTATTTTCTTCACATAACTAATTGTACTAAATAAATTGGTTTGGTTCCAAGTATAGTGATGCCACTGCCACTTTTTGTTGACATGAAACATGGTGAAGACAAAATAACTTTACCATTTAGCAAAGTCAAATGGTTGACTCCTTGCCATCAAACTTTCTTATATCCAACTTTGGTGTGAAATTTGTAGGCATAATATTATTTGATTGTTGATCATTCTATAAATATAAGTCAAGACCATAAAATTAATATCCCACCTTATTTTTTGAATCTTCCACCTTATTATTTGAATCTTCTCTCTTGTAGTTTAAAACATGCATAATGCATTATATTTTCCTTGATAATTCAATCATATCCTTTTTAATCTCCTTTTTCAATGATAAAATTCCTTCACTCATTTCCTTATTAATTGATGAAATTTATTTCTTAACCTTGTTGATTATTAATATTCTTGACTACCACATCATCTTTATCAGGAGATTTTCTAGGTGTGGCAACATACTTTTTGCCTCTTGTTGTAAGTTACATCATGATGAAAAAGAATTTTATAATAAATAACACAAATCAAATCTAAATAATATTTTTTTTTACTTAAGCCTAGATCTCACTTTCCAAGGAAAATCTCCTAGAAAGTAACTCATTTATAGCTTTAAGAGCAAATTTGGTGGAAATCCTAATTGTACAATAAACCACTAAATTTTGCTTCACAAATTACCTTCAATATTATTTTTTGTCATTTTTCTTACATTCACAAAGCTAAGATCACACTCTAATACCAATTTCAATGAAATAACTTACACAATAGAGGAATATAATTTGAAATATTCTAAAACTACTTGATTAAAAGTAAGAATAACAAGCCAATTTGAGGGGAACCTCCAAATATCTCCGATGAGAACATACTTCACTATCTTATGATAATTAACTTACCTCTAACTCCTATGTAAACCTAAGTAAGCTCTAGTCATTATGAAAATTGACTTAGATACTTAAATATAACACTCAATATTACCTAAATATCCAAATAAGAATATAAAAATGATCAATAACTAATTAAGAGCTAACCTAGTTGCAAGCCGATTACTCATAATCCTATGCACACACTAGGTAGCCACAAGATAAATACTTATAACTTTAACACCCCACTAAGGAACCTTAGAGGATAAGTGAAAAATACACATAGAATCCATGAAAATATTTTCTTTTGAAGTAATAAGGTGTCATCAAGTTGAACACCATCAAATTGCTAAGAGTGGGGGGGGGGGGGGGGGGGGTTGAATCAACATATACTAAAAACTTGATTAGATTGAATAATTACTCAACATTTATTCCATCCACCATATGCATGTAAAAAAAAAACAAAAACAACAAGAGAAACCACACAAGAATACCAAGGTTGTTATGTGGAAAACCTAAATTGGGAAAAAAACATGGTGAGAATCAAGCTCACAATATATTTAAAATAGATAACAAAGTTTAGGTCAAGGGCCAAGGAGCTCACTTCTCCAAAAGATGACTTGCAAACAAAGGCAAACACACTTAGGGAAAGATACAACTTGCACACACTAAAGATTTCTTCTTTAGGGTAGGGCACACTTCTTCTAATAAAATTGTATCAACAAGAGTGATTTGTAGAAAAATAATCTTCTAAAATATTGATAATAATTCACAATTTAGTACACATCTAAAATAGCCTTCATCTCTATGTTGTTGCACATATGAACCTCTGAATTGTATCACAATAACTTCACACACATCCACATCCTTTATCAACCTTAATATAATACTTTTACTCTTTATATATCAATCACAACCTCAAAAACATCTACTAGGTCAACCTAATGAGATGTAGCGTGTTCATACAAAACCATCACCCCCAAAACACTCCAAAGCAAGTGCGAAAGGCAAATGAAATGTGTGAAGGATTACACCATGTTGACACACCTTACAAATATTCCCAAAATATCTCCCATGCAACCACACGCTACTGCATCGAGCAACAACACATGAGTTGACCCAAAAGATGGATCAATTAGCACATGTTAATACAACAGACTTAAAAATTCAATCTAGACCACAAATAAGACTTGTATATGACCATATAACTAACATATAACATCAAGGAACCTTAACCAACCATCAACAATACTTCAACAATTGTAATCCAAAGAATGCAACACATTCATCCACACCACTATATTGTAACTATATCAATCAAACCTTTGACATAATTAACTCCAATTATAGACCACATGAGCTTCTGAAAGCTGAAATGAGAAGAGGTATTACATTTACCAATACCATACTACCTTTGTATAATCATCTATCACAACTTTTCCACAAACTAGTTCCAAAAAACCTTCTATACCATCTTACTGTTATTGCATTATCTAGAACACATACCAATCATGTCTTCAATAGTACAACACTTGAATTATTTGGAATATAAAGAATATGGCCTACAACTAGCATACTTCAATTTCATAATCATTTGATACCCATCCAACACGAACAGAAAAAAGGTCAAACAAATAGACTATTCCCTTGAACAATCACATTTTTCTAAGACACGACTCGAGACTAAGAAAATAACAAAAAAGATTTTAGAAACATCACAAAACTATATGTTATTCTATGTCGAAAGCCTTCAAGCAAGTTCCATATAACTGCACATCTTCAGCTTCAACCAATAGTAACTGCACTATATCAGAATACACAAGTTATATACTCAAACTAACAAGATGACATTACCAGACTGCAAGACTTATCATTGTAGTTCCAGAACCTTCACCAAACAAAATATAATGTATAAAAATAGAATGACCAAATAGTTGCAGTTCACCTTTCACTAGTCAAACCACTCGTCTATGGCACTGCACTCTATTAGACCACATCCAAACCAACAAGTTTGACATCAATGAAAATATAAACTTATATTTGCAACACATCATGCATATATACAATTACAACCCTCAAACCTTAAGATAAGATCAAACCGTTGAAACCAATAACACACATGTGGAAGACTAAACACTCAAAAATATAGAAAAACAAGGGGAAAGTTCTCCCAAACTGTAAAAAAAGTTCTAAGAGGTGTTTAGGGTCACACATGACCATGTCCAAATTTACCAAGCTCGAATAGTAAACAAGACAAACTGATATGTCCTATGTGTCAGGGATGGGCTCCGAAGAAACTATAGTTGCGAACTGACACCCCCGACACCATCCATACTCATGCTCAAAACCTACTCAAGACTCCTCTAAGGGTTCCTTGATGTTGCTACCTCTGGAACACATATGAAATTGAGTCAAACTGATACTTCTAACTCCCAGAGTCCCCCCTAGACTAAGCGACCAAGTAGGGCTATAGTCCTAAACTCAGAGACACAACTGGACACTAGACCAAATTAACACTATAATGGTGCTCTAGTGTCCTCTACCCATGCTAGTGCCCTTGGGATGTACTAGCATCCTTGAGACTAGTAATTTGCGCTTACGTCCTTGAGACAGGTTCCTCCAAAAATAGAGAAATTATTGGTCAAACTATACAAAGTCCCAAACACCATGAACCCCTTAGTGAATTCAAAATTTCCATATGCCCCTCAAATTAAGATAATTGGACAAAAGGTAAGGAATGAATTAGGAATGGTGTCACCGAGTCATCGGGTGACACCTACAAGGCTAGTTGGGAATCAAGTGCACTCACAACATACTCATTGCACCCATGACTTTCAAAAATTGACTTCACATCACTCAAGGATATCCAAGATAACAAGAGACAAGGTTGGGACACCTTAAGACACCCCATAGTAGTCCTAGTTGAGCCCAAAATGACCCTGACATGCTCAAAACCATGCTAACAATGGTCAAGAATGCAAGAATACAACAAGAGATGTGTTGGTGTAATTTAGGAATTTTACCTTGGTTTATTCTTTCCTAGGTCCTAATTAAACTTTACTTAAGCTTACTTAGGGAATTGCATAGGAGTAGTTGGAACATCTCCACTGTATTACTTTATGATATCCATCTTTCATGGTTGCACATTTCTACCTTTGCTGGGTGATCCACCTTTAGTGGTGTTATCATGTGACAATTTTTACACTTTAAGTGGGTTAATATCTTTTCACTCTACTTATCATGTCATGATAAAATGACACTTGTCATTGTCTCATCCACTCACCTTGGCTATATAACCAAGGGGGCATTAGGCTATGTATTTTTGTCCAGCTTATTACATCATTGATGAGAATACAGTTTGTTCTTGTCTCTATTGTTCTTTCTTGTTATTGTGCTATTTGATAGGCCTATATATTTTGGGTGGATATCTCGATAGCCAATTATTATATGGTATCAGAGCCATTAGGGTGCCTTTGTTTAGTCATTTTGAGAGTTTTTTGGTGCAAATCGGGGTTTCGTATGTTGTGGCTTTTTATTGCAAGTAAAAATTGGAGCGCGTTGGGTCAAATATGAGGTCACCATTGGATTCAAAAGATTTGAGAAAGGAAGAATCACCTTTTTTTTAATCCAAATCAGACATTGGAGGCCAAGTCTATAGTTGGTTAAATCTTGCATGTGAAGACAAGACCCAAGAGCGATCTCCAAATTTTGAGCATTTTGGGTCAAATTAGACCCTATCATCATGCTCAAAAGGCCCAAAAACCTTAAGATCACTTGTCAAATTGTTCAAAGTGGAGCCATTGACCAGAGGAATAAAAATAAAATTCATTCATCAGTCATATAAACATCATTATTACATGTGGCATAATAAATTCATTTGTACAAGCTTTTCTGCAGAGGCACAGTGCAAGAGTAGGGTACTAGTGTACCCTCGCCTAGTGAAGCAACATCGAGTGGTGCCTTCTCCCAATGCCTTATTAATCTTTCTCACAACATTGACCACTACTAAGGACATAACACAGATTAATTCAATCAAAAAGTGACATGTGGGAGTGCCTCATTCACAGATAAGGAAGCTCAACAACTGGACATTCCACGCAGTATCCACGTGGCAGTGGCATGACATCTAACACATAAGCAGTCTAGTGAGTGGTACATCCATGTAGGATTCCTCCACATCATCATACAAGTGGGTATCTACTTTGGCATGCTTGGTCACTTTGATGAAATGATGACATACCAACAAACATACTATTGCAACAACACCAGCTATGCCAACATATCTTTCAATCGACACTCGTGTGTGGATTCCCACAATGAATAATAGTAATATAATGTAATATAGTATTTAAAAAGTAAAATTCACCCCTACACTATCAATGTGGGATTATTGTTTTTGCACCCCCTAACAATTTATATTTTTAGTTTGATAGGCGAACTTCAAATAGCAATATCTTGGGCATATGATCTCCTTTTTCAATACAATTCTTTTTGATTTGGGGTATAATTTAATGCACTACATAGTGGTGAAGTTATTTTTTAATTTTGATACATGGATTTTTAAAAAAAATCACTTTTTTACAACTATAGTTGACCAATCCATGTTTTTTACAACTTTAAAGGCTTGGTTCAGGCTCATGTGACCTCTTTTTTAGGGGCCGTTTTTTTGGAAAATGCATAATTTTTTGTCTAATTTTATTTGATGCTATCAATTTTTTTATCATTGCAGGTAAAATATCACTTTTAGAACTTGGCCTTTTTAAGCCTATTTTTGCATATGTAATGCTTAGATCTCAGTCAATTCTTTTGCATTAGTAATTTGAGTCTGTTATAGCCTACTTTGGGTAGTTGTAAACATTGAAAATAGAGGTCCACTTTTTCCTTGGTTTGCAAGTAGCCTCTTGCACACACACTAAGTATAAAGTGCCAAATCATCCATTTAGGGGAGTTCTTTGATTGAGTGAATTGGGGGAGTGTCTTGTGTGATTGCATCTCTCTTTCTCTCCTTGTGCTCTATCATTTTCAATTATGTGTTCTCCTAAGTTTCCACTTCTAACTCCACATAATTATGCATCTTGGAAAATACATGCTCAGAGTAAACTAATGGAAAAAGGACTAACTTATTACATTAATGAAACTATTGAAGCATCATAGGATCCTAAGGCTAATCCAAATGCTCAAATGGAATGACTCACTAAAATTACTTTGGCTCTTGGAACTTTGAGGAAGAATGTATCAAATGATCTTATCTTTCACATTGATGTGTAAGACAATTAAAGATGCTTGGGGAAAGCTTGGTCAATTGTATGGTTAAGTTGATGAGATTAAGGGCTACAATGTTGACAATTATCTCACAAATTTGGATCCTAATAATTTTGATACAATCTAATACTATGTAACTAAAGAAAATGAGCTAAGAGAAAAACACAAGGATTGTGGCATTGACAAGAAGGATGCATAGTTGGTCTGCAATTTGTTGGACGTGATTTGATTAGAGTATGTGGCCTTTGTTTCTAGTTTCCAAACACATCAATTGATTGTGGGTAGTTCATTCACTACACCATGATTTGATATATTCACATAAATGTTGATGCTTGAGCGATCAAAGTTGATCAACACGGGGATTCTCAAGACTTCCAAGTCAAAAGCTTTAGTGTCTAATAAAGGGAATCAAAGGACTCAAGGAAAAGGAAAGAACAAAAATCAATCTAAGCCAAAGCTACAACATGATAGAGAATAATCATCCTCTCCACAAAAAGGAAATAATTCATGTTCTTTCAAGAATGGAAATTCAAACAAGAAGGAGAAGTCAACTTGTTCATATTGCAAGAAATTTGGTCATGATGAGCATTGTTGTCACACTAAGAAAATTGATGAGTTGAAAAAAATCATCAAGAATAATAACATGAATTTGTCATCCACTTAAAAGAAGAAGGATTCATCTCCTTCCACTTCATCACAATCAAAAGGAAAAGGGCAAGCACTTGTGGCAACTGTAGGTTCTTCACAACAATGGATACTTGATTTGGGTGCCTCTCATCAGATGGGTTCTATAAGGGAACAATTTTATTCATTGGATCCATCCAAGGTGCATCACATTTTCATAAGTGGTGATACACAAGTGGAATTTGAAGGCAAAGGTTCAATTTCCATGGATGATGGAACATTTGAGAATTTTCTCTATGTTCCTAACTTGAGTACCAACCTTCTTTCAATATATCAAATCACTCTTTTTAAAATGCAAAGAACTTTGAGTTTCTACCTAATTTAGTTGTGGTCGAGGAACTTAAGAATGATTCCTTGGTTGCAATGGGACAAGATAATCACAAAAATTGACTTTACTCATTCTCTCACTTTGTACCTCAATATCCTTCTACAACCTTGCTCACTCATTCAAATTCAAAAAGTAAGCTACAACCTGAGTGATTTGGACATCTCAATTATTTCTACCTTCAATAGAATATCTCCAAGGATATGGTCATAGGTCTTCCTCAAATCATATTTTCAAATGGTGTATGTCTAGGTTCCATTGGTAAGCATCTAGAAGAGAAATCTAACAAAGGGAAGTCTTGGAGAGTTTTGGAAGTTCTTCAACTGGCTCATAGTGATGTAGCAGGTCTATTTCTAGTGTTATCATTTAGCAAGGTGCACTATGTCCTCACCTTCATTGATGACTACCCCCACTTCACTTGGGTCTACTTTATCACAAGATTGAAGTGTTTGACAAGTTTCTATCCTTAAAGGCTCATGTTTAGAAGTAACCAGGGAAGCAACTCGAGATTCTCTACATGAACAATGGAAGGGAATATGTGAACAATTACCTTGTGCAATTTTGTACGCTTGAGGGGATTTATCTTCAACACTTAGTTACCCACACTCCATAGTATAATAGTGTTGTAAGGAAGAATAGAACCCTTAAGGAGATGGCTAGTTGAATGATTCATGCTTGTTCTCTTGGTCTCTCATTTTGAGAAGAAGCCATTAATTATGCCACACACATCCAAAATTATGTTCCCCACAAGGTATTAAAAGGTATGACTCCTTTTGAGGCTCGATGTGGTATAAAATTGTTTGTTAGACACTTTAGAGTTTCTAGCTCGCTAGCTTGAGCACACATACCTCTAAAGAAGCAAAAGGAATTAGAACCTTAGAGTAGGCCTTGCATCTTTGTTAGATATCCTGATAGTGTCAAGATATATACTTTTGGATCTATAAACACACGAGTTATTCATTGACAAGAGTGTTCACTTTGAGGAAAGCTCTCCTAGCTTGGACTCTAATCCTCCTCATCCTTCCTCCATAGTGGAAAGTGATGATATTGACTCAGATGATGATGATTCTACCTCAAATTCAACTCATAGGTTCACACCTCCATAGTGTCCACTTGAAGTTGAGGATACTCATCCATCATTTCCTACAAGACCTTGTTGGGCTCGATAGACTCTTGAGTCAATGAGTACTCTTGTTGGGGATCCTTTCGACACTCAAAGGACTCTGTTACAACATCAATATCCTCCACATGTTTACATTTCTAGTTCTTTCAATCCACAATCCTCTAAGGAAGCATTAAGAATTCCTCAGTGGGATTTAGTAATGGAGGAAGAGTATAGTTCCTTGATCAGGAACAACACATGGGACTTAGTTCCTCTTCATAGGGTGATAAACATGGTTCAATGTAAGTGGATCTATCAAACTAAGTATGTAATCAATGGAAGTGTGGATAAGTTCAAAGCTAGACTTGTGGAAAAACTTTTCTCATAATTTCCTAGTGTAATTGATTATAAAAAGACCTTTGCACCCATTGATAAGATGAACTCCATTCACTTGACACTTGCTATTGTTACAACTCATTGTTGGGTTGTACATCAAATGGATGTGAAGAGTTCATTTCTTTGTGAGGATCTCAGGAGGAGGTTTACATGGAATAGCCACAAGAATTCATTGAGGATTATTCTTTAGTTTACAAATTGAGGAAGTCTATCTATGACCTCAAGCAAGCCCATAGGGCTTGGTATGCCAAGATAGATTGCTCTCTTATCTCAATAGGATTCACCAGGTGTTATTCAAATCTGAATGTTTACATTTTGTGATAAGATGACTCACATTTGCTACTTGTACTTATATTGATGACTTGATCATTATAGAGAGTACCTCATCCATCATCAATAGTGTCAAATCTTCCTTGAATGACAAATTTTCTATGATTGACTTGGGCCTTTTGCACTACTTTCTCAGGATTGAGATTACACAATCTTCTTCCAAGATCACTCTTGCTCAACCCAAGTATGCTCTTGATCTTCTTGCTCAGTTCTACATGGCTAATTGTAAGCCTATGTTGACTCCCTTTCTTTGAAGAGTCAATCTTGAGGCTAAGTGTTCCACTCCACTTGTTGATGCCACTTTGTATCGTCATCTTGTTGGGAGTCTCATTTACTTGACTCACACACACCTTGATATTTCCTTTGTAGATGGCATGGTTTGACAATTTATGCAAGAACCACATGAAATTCATTGGAAAGTTGCCAAATGCATCTTACACTACATATAGGGTGCACATCACTTTGGTATTCACAATACAATAGGTACATGACTTGAATTGGTTGGGTAGAAAGACCTACATTAGGCTGGTGATCTTGATGATCGTAAGTCCACTTTTGGCTACAATTTTCAGCTTGGTTTTAACCCTATTTGTTGGTAGAGTAAGAAGCAACATATTATTGCTCTCTCTTCAATTGAGGTTGAGTATTGAGGGGTTGTTATTGTTGTCATTGATGCTATTTGACTTTAGAATATTCTCTTTGTGTTTGGCTTCACCACTCCATGACCTATAATCCTTCATTGTGATTATTAGAGTGTCATTTAGATCTCAAAGAACTTGGTTCACCATTAGTGAATGAAACACATTTAAATGCATATGCAATACATCAGGGAACTAATACAAGAGTGAGTCATTGATTTGTAGTATTTTCCTACAAGAGAGCAAGTTGCAGACGTCTTCACCAAACCCTTCACTGAGAGTAAGTTTCATCAATTGTGAGCTCTCTTGGGGGTGCAAGACATTTCATCAGGGGGTTAGTTGACTTCTCCATTCTCTCTTATGGGGGGCACTTTTTCCTCACTTGAGCTTTTGTCCTTCTCATTTATCTTTAAGAGTTGTTTTGTATTTCCTTCTCTTTTTTTGGGAGGGTGTTTTTTTCCCATTGGATTTTATCACTTTCTCCATTTGTGAGAGAATGCATTGTATTTGTACATAGGTAACTAGAATGGCCTAGTTGTTAGGATCCATCTTACATTGTTAACTTGAGCCTAAATTCCCCTAAGTTGCACTTAAGAGGGGGTGTTGATATAATTAAGGCATTTTACCTTGGTTTATTCTTCTCTAGGCCCTAATTACACTTTACTTAAACTTACTCAGGGAATTGCATAGGAGTAGTTGAAGCATCTCCACTTTAGGTGGACATATCAATTTATTACTTTATCATATCCACATTTAGTGGTTGCACTTTTCCACCTTTAGCATTGTTATGATGTGATCACTTTTCCACTTTAGGTCAGTTGATAGATTTTCACTCTACTTATCATGTCACTTGTCATTGTCTCATTCAATCACCTTGGCTATATAACCAAGGGGGTCTCCTATGTATTTTTGTCTAGCTTATTGCATCATTGATGAGAATACAGTTTGTTCTCGTCTCTATTATGCTCTCTTGTTATTGTGCTATTCAATATGCCTCTAGATATTGGGTGGCTATCTCAATAGCCAATTCTTACAAGATTACTAGGTCAACCTTTGTGGCTACTCAAGACACCACTACATTCATTTTAGAGAACTAATATAAGTTTTCCTACAACATATCCATAATGAATCAATAAATGGAGAACATACAAGATCATAGGTCATGCTCGATTCCAACAACGGAGCATGTAAAGCAATACTAATCCATAACATAATGTCTCAATTACATCAATCTCTTCTTAGAGTGTTCTAAATACATATCATCAATGGTTACAATGCTTGATACAAATTACAATCATTCAACTTTCCAAGGAATAAGAGAATGAAAAAATTAGTGTCGAGTAAGGGGGAAGAACTCTTCAAGCCACTCACAATCCAAGTCCTTTGGTCCTCAATAGTAGTTGGCAATATCACCAGACCATGTGGAACCCTTAGGTCCACCCTACCATTCTCATGGAGATAGTCACATGACCATAACACTCATAGACACATGCAAGGGGAGTAATAGGCTCACACAAGAGAAAACATGGAGCAACACTCAACATGAAGCACACCAATGTTTAAGAATCATAATGCCACAACAAGGTTGGAACGCCAATACTATATCACTTAAAACATAGAGAAACATTCAAATAAGAATAGGTGTTTGAGAAACAATAATAAATATCAAAAGGGAGGAAGCATCCTCATACGAGAATAATGAAGTCAAGGAGGCACCATCAAGAGAAATACAAAAATTGTTGTATGACATATATCACAATGAGACAACCAAAAGCTCAACAACAATAATTCCATAAGGCACTACTGATATCTATAGGGCTAGGTACATAGAGAGAAAGAGAGGGAAGTGCCATCATGTAGCTCAAAGGAATGTGTTGGGACCTTTAAAATTTTCTGAGGGTTTAGGGTTTTTGCTTTTCTATGAAGGCATCTTGAAAAAAATGAACCTTTGTTTTATGGTAAGGCAAGCACATTTTTGTAACTCGCTTTGAACTTGAACCCTTGAAACTTTTTGGTTCAAGGTTCAAGGTTCAATCGCTTCTCATGCTTGTGTCACCACTTTGTATTGTTTTTTAATAAGCATGTGCGAATGCGTAATGTCTATTTTGAACCATTTGCTAATCAATTCAAGGTTCATGGTTCAATGTGTCCCTTTCTTTTTATCCAATGTCTTTTCTCATCATTTTTTCCACTTAAGCGGAAGGGTCTGTGTGTCATCAAGAGGAGGCCCCTTTTATGTCTAGGCCTGGGCGAGTTTTGATATTTTTAATTTTTCCTAAGTCCTGCATCTTTTCCCATGTCTTTGTCGGGCTTCCTAAAGATCGAGCAAGTTCTTTTTGATCTCGCGGTTGTCGCTATACCTCAACCCAAAAGTGCTCGATGGTTAACAACTGTGATATGGCGACTAAGTGGTCGGACCCATGAGAAAGGTGTGGAGCATAGAATGTCATCATTAGCCATCAAAGGTCAGGTTTTCGGGCTATCCTGATGACTCGATGGAATGTGCAAGGCGAAGGAGGTAGACATTAGTGAAATCGGTCATCAAAATAGCAAAGTCTCATGCTACCCGATGACCCGATGGAGCATCTTAAGGTGGAGGAGGATGGCAACGGCCATCGGGTTAGCATTTTTGAAGTTATCCTGATGACCGGATGGAAGGGCCCAGGTAGCCCATTTATCGCACATTGGCCGCAGGGAGGAGCATTTTAGTTTTTAAACATAAGGCCGCACACATTCATAGTGTCAAAGCTTAAGGTCTTTTGGCAAGTGGTAGCTCAGAACCGGTGGGCCCCCTGTGCACATCTCAAAGCGCCCAAAATTTTGCAGAAAAAGGGAAAATTAAATAGTGGGCAAGTTCAAGAAAGATCAACAGTGATCAAGATGGATCCAAGGGCTGTTGCTATGTCACGACGTAAATGTGCTCGAGAGTTAAAGGCAATGAATTGGCGATGAACCGTTGGCGGTGAGCTATTGCTGGTATTCAGACAACGGTTAAGGTTGACGATTAAGATGATCCAACATTGATGGATGTCGAGTAGACTGTGGTTTCAATGGCTCTCCAAGCAGACTCATCGAAGGCTTAGTTTCATCGACATGCAATGGTGTCGATGAAACTAGGGTTTCGATAGGACATGAGAACAACTGACCGAAGGCGAATTTCCACTGAAGGACTAATGTTGACAGACCAAGGTGAGATGGTGGGCCTAGTGGCGCTGAGGTGGTAGATGAGGCCACTCTGAAGTAGACATGTGGAAAACCAAAGGTGACATGGTAGCCAAGGCAGATCTCATTAGCAAATCAAAGGATGCCATGTGGCAGACAGGTGGCATATCATCAGGGTGTATATCGAGTAGACCATGGCTTCGATGGATCATTGAGGAGACTCATCGAAGGCATCAATTTTATTGACATGAAAGGTGTCGATAAAACTAAGATGTTGATAAGATGTGAGAATGATTTTCCAAATGTTTGGATCCATTGACATGGGCACATCGAAGAAATATTAACCGGTTTCATCGAAAAGTAAAGGCATCAATGAAACTGTGGTTTCGATGAGACACAAAAATGGATTGCTGAAGAGGAAGTTTGGAAAAAAGGATGATGCCGAACAAACCAAAGTAAGTGGTGGGGAACGATGGAGAAGAAGAGTAAGCCGAGGGGAAATAAAGAACACACAAGTCCTATGATGATCTATGGTTGTCGCCAAGTCGCGATGGATATCACCTATGACATAGCGACAAACCATTAGCAGCAGATCCAGACAACGGTTAATGCCAGTGGTTAAGATAAGCAGTTACGGTGGACTGCTAGTGGTAGCGGTTAAGTTTCTTAACAGATTAGAGACCAAGTGGTGGGGCCCGTTTCTAGGCGGATTACTCAGGAAAGTTAACGGGTGTGTTAGTTTCCCATGATCGGGTGGCTGTCGCTATACCGCAATGGAAACACACCCAAACTTTAAAGGCCGCGACATGGTGACTAAGGGAAAGGTGCTCAAAAAGATGGTTATCCTAGTTCATTGGCGCCAAATTTTTAAATATTCAAAAGAAACGATGACAGAGATGTGCAAATCCCATCAGATATTGTTCGAAGTGCAAAGTTGGTGAGAGGTACTCAAGGCAATGTACATAAAACATAATGGTGCACGACTGTGTGTTTTCTTAAGATAATAACTCATAAATGCTCTGGCACAAGATGATACATTGGTATTATGTGGCTATCGGTGGTTGCAACCAATTTTGGGAGATCAAAGTCTGCCCTTTCAGCTACTTTCCAACTGAATGACCAACGAATTGCTGAAGCATGCATCCTAGGAAGAATGTTAGGTTTCTCCCTCAACTGCAACAACACAACAATGTAACTTTTAGTAAAAAAGATAGTTAGGGTAATATTTTTTCTGAGAGGTAGCTCGAAGCTTGTTGCATCCTGATTTTCTATAAAAGGATACCAAGGCTACCTAGAAAAGGGGACACAATTTTTTGTAGCTAAACTCTAGAAAAATTAATACAGGCCTTTGTCTTAGCAATATCTAAGTCAAATATGAAGTACTTGTAACCTTCTGATAGAGGAATGAAATATATAGTCCAGAGAATTTAAACTCAAACTTATATTAGCTTTGTGTCATTGTACTGGTGTTTATTCCATTTAAGTAATCAAGGATCACTTATTTGAATGATTTGCTAGGCATCTAATGATGTTGTTTTTAGTCTTTTTCTCAAGGAGGAAAATATAAATATACTTGAAACAAAATAATTGATATCAGTACTTTTGGTGTGGATTGGATGATGAAGTCTAGTGCAGATTAAGACTCTATATATGTCAGGCATATTCAGAGTTGATAGATCAAGAAATTATGATCTATGTATTAGTTTCTCTTGTCAGGTTGCAGTCTGTTGTAGATGACTTTGTTTCCCGGATAAGGCATTGGTTTATCTGTTGGCTTTTGTTGCATTTTGTGATCCTCTTTTAAAAGGTCAAATCAACTTTCTCTTTAGGTTTAGTTGTACTGGTCAGTAAGGGAAATTTGCAGGAATTTACATTGGTTTTCTGCAAACCATTTAAATATATTTGTGAGAAAATAGTCTAAAAGGGTTCACCTGCCCAAGCTTTTATAAGCTTAAAGTGTAGGAGGTTTCCTAAGTCTGGAACCTCATATTGTTGTCTTTATTTCAAACTTCTGTTATTCTCTTCCATTGCAGCACAAAGGCAGTAGTTTTTACTTTTCAAGAGAAGGAACATAATTTTTCAAAATGGACAACAACAGAATGGCTCCCATAGAATCAAGTAGTCCTCTAATATGGATGAGGAGACATGATCATGCCAAGTCAACACCCCACAAATGACTACACCTTCCTAACTCACCCTTAGTCTATACAAGCATTCAAGGCATGAGAGGAGAATCCACTTAATCTTAATAAATGTTTTATCCCAACCCTAGTTTTAATTAATGTTTTCACTTGATTACCAAAATACTCAATGAAATACCCTAGCAACCCCTTTGTGCCTCAGCTCCATTGGAAACCACTCCCATCATTGACCCTACTACCTACCCTAGGTCTAAGATTTCCAAAACATGAAACTAAAAGATAGATATACCAATTTTCAAGACAATTAATTTCATCATTTGAGCCCAAAATCCTCAATACACATCAAATAGTCATATTTACATTGTCATTTTCACATGCAACCATAGCTTATCCAATTGACCATAATGCCAAGAGAATGGACTTGAATCGATCCAATAATAAAATTTACTTATATAATATCATAATTCCACAAAATAAAATAATGTTTCACACAACAAATTCCAAATTGGTTAAATGCCCAATTGGGCTAAAAACCAATCATGGAGGCCATCCATCATTGATGGACCTCTGAAAAGCTTCAAAATTCAAACTTAACAAATAATTTTTTTGGGAAAACCCATTGATCTACAACTGCACAAAACTCCAAAAATGTAATGAAATCCACATTTCATCCATCCATAAAAATTTGGGCCAAGTTTCCCCATATCAACCATAGTTTTCAAAACTTAAACAATAAATTTAAATACTCAAAGGAAAGACAATTCAAATTATAGAAATATTCTTAATCCATTTATAAACCATTTGCAACAAGATTCAAATACTCAAATTAAGAAATAATGGAGAAATCAAGATCCATACCTCAAATTTGGAGAAAAATTCAAAATTAAAGTGAGATCTAGCACACCAAAATAGCTCACGAAAATGAGACAACTTGTAGAGCTCATCAACACAAATCTCTTAAGCCTCTACCTACAAAATTCCTCCCAACCAATCCCTCCCAATCAAAAATCCAAATTTCCACTTTAGGGTTTTTTAGGGGAAGATCATGAAAAATAGGTTGTGTCTAAAAATGAACTCCAAATACAAATATAAACTCACTTTTTGGGTGAGGAATAAAATAATATTAAAACTAATATAAACTCAAATATCAATTAACTCCCCAAAATTGCCCCCCCCCAAGCCAAAATCAAGCAATACACATTAAAACGAATACATACAAGCCATATTTCACAAATTAATAATTCCACATAGTAATATTAAAATATTATTAATATATTCACATTGAATGACGATAATTCACATATGACCAACTATGCACAATTAGTCTTTACAGGTCATTCATAAATATACATTAGGGTAATTGGACATCACTAAATTGGTTACTGAAGGTGTATGTAAATGAAATTAAGGAAAATCATCCAAATTAGGAATAATGACTATGGCTACGTAACATTAATGGTTAGTGTGCTATATCTTGTAATCACCTTTAGAGATATGAGAATACTCAAACCTAGGGAGCTAAGTCAAGTTGATGCCCTATAACTGTAGTCACTAAAACATTCACACATCAAGTGTACGTGCTCATGCATAAACACATGTGTGTATGTGTATATACATATATACATACATACAGACATACATACATATATATATATATATATGTATGTGTGTGTGTGTGTGTGTACATACATACATACATACATACATACATACATACATACATACATACATACATATATATATATATATATATATATATATATATGCATATGTGTGTGTGTATACAGTTATACGTATATACATATATATATGTATATGCATATATATATATGTTGGCATTTTTGATGACTATGTTGTGATTGTCATTGATGGACACACACTTGCATTGAGATCACTTTTGTATGTATAAGTTAAAGCTCAATTAGTATTTGTTCCCAATCGATATGATGCATTATAGTCCTTAGACTATTGGTGTTTTGCAGAAAATGATTACCGATTTGAAGCGGTATGTTGACCCTAAGCAGTTCGAGGATCTCAAGCGGTACGAAAGATCAAGCGGCAGAACACATATTTCCCAGTCTTCATTTTGTCAAACCGGCAATCGGTATTTTTCTTAAACCGATATTTTGTATGAACCGGTAATACTCTGTGATGATTTACCAACCGAAATTTTGTGATGAGTTACCATCCACCAATTGTTTGATAGTGCTGACACTTCAACAGTGCTTTTTGTGTCATGTTACATAATATGTCTAGATGCATTGAACCTAAGAAATTGTATTGTAATCCTATTGGACCGACATGCAATAAGATTCCTTTATAAGGACATCATGTCTAGGGTTTTAGGTTGTTGCTAGGGTTTTAAGGTGGTTGATGAGTTGGAGAGAGTGTGAATGTGTAGAAGACTGAAGCAATGCTGGAATGCATTAGAAATGAGCTATCAAGGATCTAACCAAGCAATCTGTGCTATTAGCTAGATCACTCACTTGTTGATTACTCACATCTTCGAAAAGTCTGAAGCCCTTAACCAGGTAGGCCCAAAAGCCTTTTGTAAATCCTCTAACAAGGTGGTTCACATTTGTGGATCTAAAATCCTCTAGCAAGGTAGTCTTTAATTGGACTTATCTCCTAATAGAGATTGAGATTCCTAACAGGATCTATTCTGGTAAAGAACATTGTATGACCTTAACTGGTTTAGTTCCTATTCTACAGATAGTTACTTGTGAGTTCCATCTCACCATGGTTTTTCCCATTTGGGTTTCCACGTCAAAATATCTTGTGTTATGGTGTTTGTGCTTCTGTGGGTGAATGCATTATTAGCTATTTGGTTTGCATATGTGCTAATCGGTTTGTCTGTTAAACTGTTTTACCGGTTTGCTGGTAGTCTAGTAAAGTGTTTAAGTATAGTGATTTTTGGTATACTAATTCACCCCCCCCTCTTAGTATTCATCAATTGGTATCAGAGCTAGCCTTTCTAGAAGTCTAACCACTTGGAAAGAGATATGGGGGAATACACTATGAGGGAACTTACTCATCCGCTCACTCAGTCTGAGCAAGCCTATGATGATCTTATGGTCAAATTTAAGGCCTCTCAAGCAAAAAGGAGAGAACATGCTAAAAAAATGATGGAGCTATCTGAAAATAGTTCCTCTGATGAAGCGGACATGGAAGCCCTGATTCAAGAAGTAGAAAAGCTGAATGAATCCAATTCCAACCTGAGAAAAGAACTGGAAGGACTAACTATTCGAATGTGCCAAGAGCTTGAAAACTAGAGGAAAGCTGAAGATCTGGTCAAAGACAAAGATCATGAAAACTCCAAGCTAAAGCAAGAGATCAATGCCCTAACTGCTCAACTCCATGTGAGAAAAGTGGAAAAGGAAGACATGCAAGGAGAACTGAACATTGCCATCTTTGAGAATGAAAACCCGACGGAAACAAATGCTGCTATTTCCAAAGAACTCTCTGAGTCAAAGGAAATACTTGCTAAGTTCAACAAGAGTACTGTCAAGCTAGAGAAAAAGATTGAATCTACCAAACTTGTCAAGAAAACTGATGGACTTGGTTATTCTGGTCATGAGGAAGGTGAGACCTCTGGTACAAATGATGGAGCATCGAAGAAACAACCGACATCAAAGGATAAAGGTAAGCAAACATTCAAACCTGTTTTCTTTAACTGTCTTAAAGAAGGACATACTGCTAATGTATGTAGGAGTAAGGCTTATAATAATTTTCCTTATTTTCTAAATGATAAGCCTAGATCCTATAGATTCAATGGTAATTGTTATGCACGCAACACATTTGGGCATAGAGCATCTGAATGCAGGTCTGTTATGAACAACTTTGGAAGATATCCTTAGAGGGCTCAAGGAGTTGGTCCGAAACCTTTTGTGAACTGGAATCACAACTGATTTAATGCCTTTAATCATTAGTCAAGAAGCGGTGGCTATCAAGTGGCAACTAGATGGAGAACAAACTGTTTGATCTGTCATGGTCATGGTCACACAGCTGCAACATGCAAGAGGAAGAATGGTAACATGAATAATGGACCTTGGAGAGCACCTGTAATGGTTTGCTATCATTGCAACAAACTGAGTCACATTGTCAAATTCTATAGAACAATAAAGAACATATCAGATGACATACCGGTCGCTCTGGAAGGAAAGATTGATATTGACATTGTTCAAGCAGATATGAACAAAACCTAGAAGAAGAAACTAACAGTATTGCAAGAAGAACTAGTTTCTACACCTAGTGTGGAAATAATAGAACCAACAAACTAAGCATCAGAAAAGCTTAGGGGGAGCAAACGGTGAAACACTATGAACCCCCAGTTTACACTAGTAAAAGACCTTAATTGGTATGTGATACCTATCATTTGGCAGAAGACCGAAAATGATAATAGGCAAATTAGGGTTTACGCCCTAATGGTGGAGCATTTATTATGGTAGGTGAGGAATATGTTTAAAAGGAATTTTCAAATCATTTCTCACTATCATTTTTTTGAGCAAAGAAAAAGTAATTTTGTGTTGCGATTCATAGAAATCTCGAAACCTTGAAGAAGATTCAGAAGCAAATATCAAACGGTCAAGAGAAGAACTCAAAGCGGTGATTCAACAACCGACGAAGTGGAATTTGCAAGCCCTAAATTCTTGATTTCCGAAAGGTATTTCTCGAGTTTTCTATTTTATCATGGCTTCCGCATCTCATGATAGTTCTAGTGTAACTGTCAACTCTATGGATTTCATAAAATGAAAGTCAAAATATAATGCCTTGTCTCAAGTACCGGGTGGTGTGATAGTGGAAGAAGGCATTTCTGATTATATAGACTACAAAATTGAAGACCTAGGGTCTCTTGTGATCCATTCTCAGCTAGGTCTATTCTGTGGGAAGGATAAAAAGATCAAACCGGACTATAGCATCTTGGACAAGAAGAAGCTTCACAATGCGGTTTACTTCCTAGAGGATTTCACAGATGACCACATTCAAATCATTCTGAGCAGAGTTCATGGTGACAAGATGTATCTTGAGAGAACACATGATATCACACTGCAAGCCATTCAGGCCGTCACCAGTTTCTGTAATATAGGGGAAGTGCCAACCCTAAGGAAGGTCAGCAAGACTGAAATGTCCAAGCTCACCGGTTTAGTGAGCGACTCACGTGGCATGACCGTCAACTTAGTCAAGGATGATCTGGTCAAGTATGCCTACATGGTTATAGGCTACCGAATGTTCTTTGCCAGTAGAATTAACTCTGTATTTGCTGCTGTAGTAAATGCTGCTTACCAGATGATCAAAGAAGATGCATCGTTTGATCTGTGCACCTGTATGCAAAGATAACTTATGTTGAGTCTTAAGTCAATCAAATAGGATAATGCACTAAGATTCAAGTTTGGACAACTACTGGTAGGGTTATTCTTCTACTTCCAAGGTTGTTTCTCAAGAGTTGGAGATATTCAGTGGTTTGTCGACCAACTGGTTACCAAGCAGATCAAAGAGAGCCTGCAAGCAGTTGGAACCGGTTACCCTAATGTTCTGAACAAGTACTTTGATGAGTTCAAAAGCAAGATGAGCCTAAGGATGAGGATATCCAATGAAATTGTCAAGAAATATGAAGAGGATATCTTCTTTATCATCAAAGTGGATGAATGCATAATGGAAGCTGTTGAGCCCAGACAGGAAGAAGTAGAGCCTATGGGCTATGAGGTGATGTATGATATGCTGGATGGGTATGCTTCTACCCTAATCGCCTCACCTCTTGATCCTAAGGCAAAGAGAACTGACACCTATTTGGAAGGGTTGCACCGGTTATAGAACCATTTGAAAATAAAGGAAAGGCAGTGCCTTCGGCATCAGCATTGGTTACTGCAGCCAGTCCCAAAGTGACCAAGCGGTCACCTGCGAAGAAGAAACCAAAAGCAACACCTGCCAAAGTCTTTGAGAGGAAGAGGAAGACAAAGAATAACTCACCGAACTCAAAAGAAACTGTGTCTGAAGAAAAAACCAAGAAGACAAGACAAACAAAGAAAAAGACAAAGAATGAACCAACATCATCTGCACCGGTAAATATTGACATTTCTTCCTACAAACCTTTGACACATTGTCAAAGAACTATAAAAAATATTAGGAGAAAAGTGTTGAATGATTTGATTGATTGTTTTGATGATTTCAATGATGATGAAAAGGAAGCAGTTGAACAAGAAATCATTAAGTATTTATGTGTTAATGACTGGTCACCTTTAGAAATTAGATTTGAGACACCAGATTATTTGTACAATTCTTTAGACAATAAACGACACATTGCCATAGAAAAGGAACAGGAAATGAGGGAGAACATATTTGCTCAACATATTCCTGATGTATCCAATTCAGAACTTTTTGAACTTATGAATAAATACAAAGGCCTCTTCTTTATGAGAAGAAGAAGACTCCTGTTACTGGAAGGAAAGGGTCAAGAAGTGATCAAGAATACACATACTCTTGCTCTAGAAGCTCTTAAGATGCATCAAGTGGCTGACGCCAATAGGAAGGCTGAGCAAGAATCGATAATAAAAAAACTGAATGAAGTGTTTGATAATGAAGGAAACTCGGTTACTGAACCTATAGACACTATTGATGTCGATGCTCTGGATGTAGAGGATGTTGCTCAGGATACACCATCAGAAGCAACATGATAGGAGAAGCAGGCAAAACAAGTAGATAAGTAGAAGAAAGCAGAGGAGGATAAAGAAGAGGAGAAAAGAAAGGAAGTAGAGAAGGAAAAGAAGAAGGATGAAGAGGAGAAAAGAAAGGAAGCGGAGAAGGAAAAGAAGAAGGATGAAGAGGAGAAAAGAAAGAAGGAAGAGGAAAAGAAGAAGGATGAAGAGGAGAAAAGAAAGAAGGAAGAGGAAAAGAAGAAGGATGAAGAGGAGAAGAGAAAGAAGGAAGAGGAAAAGAAGAAGGAGGAAGAGGAGAAGAGGAAGAAGGAAGAGGAGAAGAAGAAGAATGAAGAAGAAAAGAAGTGGAAAGATGAAGAAAAGAAAAAGGAAGAGGAGAAGAAGCAACAGGAAGAGGAGCAGAGGAAAAAGGATGAAGAAGAAGAGAAGCAGAGGAAAGAAGAGAAAAGGAAAACATAAGAAGAGGAAAAGAAAAAGACAAAAGAGGAAAAGTTAAGAGCTACAAAGAAAGAAGAAGTGGCAAAAAGCACTCAGATGGAGACTCCAAAGGCAACCGATAGTCAAGCCAAACTAGATGACCTCACCAGTCCTATTGACCTCCAGTCTGCAAACAAAATGGAGCTGCTATAGAGCATTAAGGTTTCTCAAGAATGCCTTGAAGTGATAAGGAGGAAGAAGGAGCAAGATGTGATCCAAGCTGCGGTGGACACTCTTACTGGTTTGTTACCTAACACAAACCTCCCCAATACTGATTCATCACTGGCACAATTGAAACTCCTATGCACCATAGTGGATGATCAAGTGCAGAGCCTAGAAGAGGTAGCAGAGGCAAATGCCAAGAAAGAGCATCAAAAGGCTCTCAACATTGCCCTGGTGAAGAAGCTAAATGAGCTCCGATCCGATCTGTAAAAAGCTCAAAAAGACATAAGGAATGCTCTGGATAAGGGGAATCTACTACTGAGTAAGATTTGCCAACCCCATCTCTTCTATGATGATGTGCTTGTACAGAAGCAAAAGCTACAATCTGACTTACAGTTATACATGAGCACATTCAAACCACCATATGACTCTTTTACAACTTATGGGCAAACCATTCACCGGTTTCATATTCAGTCTGCCAAAATAGAGTTGGAAATCAACAACCAAACTTGAGATTTGCTAGAACTACAACTGGTTCTACTCCCATGCCTGCAAATAATTTAGAAATGTTATTTCAATCTGGATGCCTTAATGGTGACTCAAGAGATGAGCATAATAGAAGCCATGGAAGAACAAGTCTCCCAGATGCAGATAGAGAAATAAGTGGCAACCTCCCTACTTGAGTCATGGTCCTTATCTATGAAACAATTTTTGTAGGACTTTAAATCAGTTTTTGACAAGTTTTATTCTTTATTGTCATAAACTCTTATTCTTTTAATACTAATGAAACAGGGGTTGGTCTACAATATTATTTTTGTCATTGTTGGCAAAGGGGGAGAAGTATAAATTTTGAATGTTTTGATGTATACTTTCATGTTATTTCTGCAAAAGGGATAGTGTATATGCTTAGGGGGAGTAATTTTGATTATGGCATATTTTTGTTGTAAAACACTTAGATGTCAAAATTTTCCTAAGTGTTGCCATCAATGCCAAAGGGGGAGATTGTTGGCATTTTTGATAATTATGTTGTGATTGTCATTGATGGACACACACTTGCATTGAGATCACTTTTGTATGTATAAGTTAAAGCTCAGTCGGTATTTGTTCCCAACCGGTATCATGCATTATAGTCCTTAGACTATTGGTGTTTTGCAGAAAATGATTACTGATCTGAAGCGGTATGTTGACCCCAAGCGGTTCGAGGATCTCAAGCGGTATGAAGGATCAAGCGACAAGACACATATTTCCCATTCTTCATTTTGTCAAACCGACAACCAGTATTTTGCTTAAACCGGTATTTTGTATGAACCGGTAATACTCTGTGATGAGTTACCAACTGGCATTTTGTGATGAGTTACCATCCATCGATTGTTTGACAGTGCCGACACTTCAATGATGCTTTTTGTGTCATGTTACAGAATATGTCTAGATACATTGAACCTAGGAAATTGTATTGTAATCCTATTGGACCGACATGAAATAAGATTCCTTTATAACGACATCATGTCTAGGTTTTAGGTTGTTGCTAGGGTTTTAAGGTGGTTGATGAGTTGGAGAGAGTGTGAACGTGTAGAAGACTGAAGCAATGCTAGAATGCATTAGAAATGAGCTATCAAGGATCTAACCAAGCAATCTATGCTATTAGCTAGATCACTCACTTGTTGATTACTCACATCTTTTACAAGTCTGAATCCCTTAACCGGGTAGGCCCAAAAGCCTTTTGTAAATCCTCTAACAAGGTGGTTCACATCTATGGATCTAAAATCCTCTAGCAAGGTAGTCTTTAATTGGACTTATCTCCTAACAGAGATTGAGATTCCTAATAGGATCCTATATGGTAAAGAACATTGTATGACCTTAACCAGTCTGACCTTAACCGGTCTGGTTCCTATTCTGCAGATAGTTACTTGTGAGTTCCATCTCACCATGGTTTTTCCCATTTGGGTTTCCACGTCAAAATCTCTTTTTTTATGGTGTTTGTGCTTCTGTGGGTGAATGCATTATTAGCTATTTAGTTTGCATATGTGCTAATCGGTTTGTCTGCTAAACTGTTTTATCGGTTTGCTGGTAGTCTAGTAAAGTGTTTAAGTACAGTGATTTTTGGTATACTAATTCACCCCCCCTCTTAGTATTCATCAATACACACACACACACACACACACACACACACACACACACACACACACACACACACACATTTACATATTGTAGGCATCTAAAAATGGTCAACGCTTGCGGTGTCATACTTTAACATGTTCGCGTGACCTTATTTTAGTGTTTTCGCATCCTATTAACAATTCTTCTATGTCGTACACTTGATCTTTATTATTTGTCGATACTTTGTCATTCTTCTGTATTTCTTGCATTTTCAATTAGGTCTTGTCAACATTATCATTATCAATATTATCATGTCAATTGGACATCGTCAACCCTTGTCACTGTTGAATTAGGGTTTTGTCCTGATCAATCATCAATTTATCAATCTCTTATCAATTTGCGACCAATTTGGCATTGGTCTTTGGTTGTTGGACCTTCATCAAGTTGACCTTTTATCAATCTTTGATCGATTTGTCATTGATCTCAATCAATCATCATTTCTCGTCAATTTGGATCGATTAGTCATTGGTCCTCATCAATTAGTTTCTATTAATTTCATCATTGTCAATCTTGATCAAGTTATCATTGATCTTTATCAATCAAGATTGACACTTTATCAATTATCCAATTTTCATCATTAAATAATGATCAAATCAACTCTATATCAATTATCTTTTGTCATGACCTAATTATCGCCCTTGTATTAGGGTTCTGTGATTTAATCATTTAATCCTATTTGTCATTTTCCCTCTAGGTTAAATAATTTATTCATTTATCCTAAGTCTTCTTGTCACAATTAAATATTTATTTAATTGGCCAATTAATTCCCCCTCTTTTGTGAAACTTATTAATTAATTCACCTAATTTACTAATTTCCTGATTTCTAATTTCATAACTTTTCAATTTCCTGATTTCTAATTCAACATTTCCACCTAATTTCCAACTCAATATCTCTCTCAAGTGGCTCCTATTTTTGTGCTTTAATTTGGAAGCATGTTTCCCTATTAATCATGAGTTTGGATATGGCATCTTATCCTCTTGCATGGAAAGTGTGCAATGACATTTCTTTCTAAATTTGATTTTACCCATTTTTGAATCCAATTGCATCTAATATCGATTTCCTGCTAATTGTTGTCCTCTCTCCAATTTTTATATAAATTAGATGCATTTCTCATCAGAATCAACCACGCTTCTAGTATCCTCACACTGTCAAAATCGATCTTGCTTTCATACTTTGATCTTGCACTTGTAGGTGAGATCCACAAATCTGCTATTTGGAGGAGAAAGGAGGACAATGGAATATGAAGGAGATGCTTTGATTTTATGGCTTTCAATTTGATTAGCATTTTGTCTTCATAGCTTCATTGCATGTAATAGGATCAATTTCATTGCAATCTAGTTTTTGTGGTTGAGCTAGTTTAGTCTTGCTTTGATGTATTCTATTCTCCTATCTACACACACACATAGAGATATGTATATGTATATGTATATGTATATGTATATATATGTATATATGTACATATGTATATACATATACATATGTGATGGTCAGTCTTATCCTTTTGCATGGAAAGTGTGCACTCGCATTTCTTTCTAAATTTGATTTTTCCCATTTTTGAATCCAATTGCATCTAATATAGATTTCTTGCTAATTGGTGTCCTCTCTCCAATTTTTTTATAAATTGGATGCATTTCTCATCAGAATCAACCACGCTTCTAGTATCCTCGCACTATCAAAATCAATCTTGCTTTCATACTTTGCTCTTGCACTTGTAGGTGAGATCCACAAATCTTCTATTTGAAGGAGAAATGAGGACAATGGAGAGATATGAAGGAGATGATTTGCTTCTATTGTTTTCAATTTGATTAGAATTTTGTCTTCATAGCTTCATTGCATGTAATAGGATCAATTTCATTGCAATCTAGTTTTTTTATGGTTGAGCTAGTTTAGTATTGCTTTGATGTATTCTATTTTCCTATCCACACACACACACACATGTATGTATATGTATACATATACATATACATATATATGTATATGTATGTGTATATATATGTATACATATATATACACATACATATGTATATAGATATATACATACATATGTATACATATATATACACATACACATGTATATAGATATATACATACACATGTATATAGATACATATATATGTATGTATATATATGTATATGTATATGTATATGTATGTGTGTATATATACACACACACACAGATATATATATATATATATATACATATATACATATATACACAGATATATGTATATATGTATACACACACACATATATATACATATATGTATACACACATATATATACATATATGTATATTACACACATACATATACATATATGTATATTACACACATACACACACAGATATATATATATATACATATATACATATATACACAGATATATGTATATATGTATACACACACACATATATATACATATATGTATATACATATACATATGCATATGCATATACATATACATACATACATATAGATATATACATACATATATATACATATACATATATATGTATGTATATATACATATACATATATATGTATGTATATATACATATATACATATATACACACAGATATTGTCGACACCTAAAATTGTCCTATCTAATTAAATAAATATTTTTATTTAATTAATTGTTTTAATCCTAATTCTTCTATTAATTAAATAAATCTTTATTTATTTAATAATTCATTTATCATCTTCTAGCCTTATTTCTCATTTAAATAAATACTTTTATTTATTTAAATTATCCTTTTTCCTAAAATAAAATAAAATATCTTATTTATTTAATTGATCCCATTTCCTCTATTAATTAAATGAATCTTTATTTATTTAATTAATTCATTAGCCTTTTCTACCTATGACACATGTCATTCATCTCTCAATTCCTACACTACCAACCCTCTCATTGTTTTCTTATTTACTTCTACCTACCCTCTAATCCTAGCCAACCATCTATCTTATACACCTCTCAATCTTATCCCTCCATCTCTTATAGTGTCTTCTATATAAGGAGGTGCTTCCTTCATTATCAATCCTACTGGAACTCCCAAGCATTCTAGCATTTGAACTTTCATATGCAATCAAGCCTACTTGCAACCACATTTCCGTTCTTTGTTGAGCTCTTGTGCAAACATAAAATCTGAGAGCAAACATATCAAACAAGATCAATGGAGATAGGAAGAATGGAGATTAAAACCCTATTGGACATGATGATGTTATAATCTTTGTGATTTTTTGATTTGTACTTGTCTTAGGTAATCTTCATATGTTATGGTGGATCTTTGTTGTTGTTAGGCTAGGGTTTTGTGGTTGAATCTATTTAGTCTTTCAATATTGTTGTTTTTCATTTTTACCATAAACATTTTACCATAATGAAGGAAGCATCTCCTTATATAGAAGACACTATTAGAGATGGAGGGATAAGATTGAGAGGTGTAAAAGATAGATGGTCAGCTAGAATTAGAGGGCAAGTAGAAGAAAATAAGAAAATAATGAGAGGGTCGGTAGTGTAGGAATTAAGAGATGAATGGCATGTGTCATAGGTAGAAAAGGATAATGAATTAATTAAATAAATAAAGATTCATTTAATTAATAGAGGAAATGGGATCAATTAAATAAATAAGATATTTATTTAATTTTAGGAAAAAGGATAATTTAAATAAATCAAAGTATTTATTTAAATGAGAAATAAGGCTAGAAGAGGATAAATGAATTAATTAAATAAATAAAGATTTATTTAATTAATAGAAGAATTAGGCTTAAATAATTAAATAAATAAATATTTAATTAGACACGACAATTTTAGATGTCTACATTTTGCCCCTCTTTGAGACAATGTAACTTGTCACATTGTTTCAAAGAAGATAAGATGAACTGATGCAAAGTTGCCCCAAGACGGGAATGATATGCCCCCTCGAGAGATTGGATGAAAATGTCTGAAAAAGATCACAAATAATCTCTCAATAAGAAAGAAAGGCTAGAAAGGATTGACCAGATAGGACAGAGTGACAAAGTCATGGGATAAAGAAGACTAACTCGGGAGACAAGGGCTAGGGTAGTCTATAAGATGGAGTACGAGGGAAAACATCCTCATTGTCATCCACACATTTAAGAGATCAGAGTGCAGAGAGAGAAGAGAGCAGTTAGCAGTCAACAATGATGGCATTGGTGTACAAATTCAATCGCATTCATCAATATCAGAGGCTAGCAGATGCAGGAGAGCTAGTAAGTACCACAAAACCTCTTTGTACCTTGTTGCATTAATTGTTGTCATAAATGCATGTCAGGTAAGGTAATAAATGCACATTAGGTATGTTATAGAAATTGTCAAGCGGGGTAAAAGATGGGAAGGTGTGTCTGCGTTGGTGCCAGATGCGTCTGGGTAGGTTAAGCGCGTTTGCACAGAATATAACTGCGTATATGGTTTCAAAATATCTATGGAAAATATGAGCATGTTTGTGAAATGCAGGTGCATTTATGCAGGGTAGGTGCATCTATGCAAAACAGAGGCATGTCTGTGAAATGCAGAAACATCTGTGAAGTATGTAAGCGCATTTGTGTCATGAATGCACATTTATGTCTTCAAGATCAAATCGATAGTTTTGTGATAAACATACACTGTCGATTGGATAAGTTGTTGAGAGGATACACTCAAACAAGTCCTCTAGGGAGGACTAGGGTAACCAATAGGGCTAGGATTGACAATTCTATGATAGAACATATGTTGCCAATCAGGAAACTACTCAAGAGGATACACTCAAGAAGAGGCCCTAGGATAGGATAGAGCGAGGCACCTTGTGATGAACAAGGAGTACCAAAGAAATTGGCAATTCTGTGATAGAACATATGCTGCCAATTGGATTAGGCTGAAATTGACAATTTTGTGATAGAACATACGCTGTCAATTGGATAAGCTACTTAAGAGGATACACTCAAGTAGGTTCCCTAGGAGATAAGATAAAAGTAACACTTTGTGATGAACAGGGAATGCTACTAGGATAGAGTGCCATATGATAGATATAAGCACTAGGATAAAAAGTAGCACTTTGTGATGAACAGGGAGTACCACTAGGATAGAGTGCCATATGATAGATATAAGCACTAGGATAAAAAGAAGCACTTTGTGATGAACAGGGAGTACTACTAGGATTGACACGGTTGATTTGCTTGATTGCAAGAGGACCTACCTATGCTGGAGTCATAGGAGAGATTCCTTTGACTTAAAGTTTGTGAGTAGAGATGACATTTGAGGATAGAGCCACAGTTGAGGCTATGGGCTTGCGATACATTATGTATGTTCTTGAGTTTCGGGCGAACATGGGGTTGCTAACTGCATTAGCTGAGAGATGGCAGTTAGAGACATGCAGTTTTCATTTGTCGATGGGTGAGATGACAGTCACCTTAGAGGATGTATACAAGATATTGAGGATACCGATCATTGGGGAGTTAGTTCCTTATGATCAAGAGGGAGACAGGGATGCACTGAGATGAGTGTCTTAGGATCCAAGACTGGAGATGAGGGAAAGACATGTGGCTTGGGACACCATGTTAGTGTCAAGATTAGCGCTACTGGTGGTGCTGGCAGGAGTTATCAGTGGATTCCTTTGTCTAGACAGGGAGACACGAGGGTTGGCTATGGGATGGGGGAGGACTCTAGAGACATTGTTGACTGAGCACACCAGGTTTGCATGGGGGGCGTGTCTACTAGCACATTTGTATTATGAGCTACATCAGTTTGTGTATCATGGATCAACAGGATTTTGGTGTGGAGTGACATTATTGCAGGTATGGGCATATGAGAATCTTACGGTTACACGACCAATACACTTTAGAGGTAGGGGACATGGGTGCAATTATTTGCATCTATATGATATGATTACTTCTCATCCATGGATTGGGAGGATAGAGTATTGGTGCCAAGTGATTGATGAGGTAGACAGTGTAGTATGGAGGCCTTACTGAGATTGTGAGGAGTGGGAGGATGATGCAGTGGAGCTACTATATGTGTTTAGGAGTAGGTATCTGTTCGGTCAGACACCATATATTATTGAGTGATACTTGATTGACAGGGTATGCAGGCAATTTGGCAGGATACAATGGATGCCATGGGGTCAGGGATGTATGCACGAACGGTGAGAGATCAGGCTCATTTGGGTCCGTTATTGTCTTATGATTGGGCAGTGACACAAATACAAGAGATGGTTTCGATGCCTTGGGATATTTGGGAAGATGTGGAGGATGCAGGGATGGATACAAAGTACAGTGCATATTGGACAGAGCATCCATTTCTACGGTTGACGGATCTAGGGGAGCTGATAGAGGGTGATGGTGGGGATGGCGGAGATGATAGTGGAGATGGTGGAGGCAGAGGGCGACGATGAAGGTGGGGGTAGTGGCAAAGAGGAGAGTGGCTTAGAGGAGAGGAGAGATAGGCTCATGTAGTGAGGGGTAGAGGTGGATTTCCATTATAGGTGCTAGCAACATAGGTTCCTAGACAGGTACAGGGACAAGGACAAGGACAGGAGAAGCCATAGGGACAGAGTGAGGGGAGAGGGGAGGAGGAGGATGATCTACTATCCTTGAGGGAGATCTGCTAGGGATAGGTAGATGAGATATAAGATCTAGAGAGGGATGCAGATAGGCTCAGGATACAACTGAGGGACACTAAGCGAGAGAGAGACCAGGCTATTTAGTGCTATACAGAGGCTGAGACAACACTGAGGGCATGAAGGAAGGCAATAAAGGATACAAGAGCTAGATACACCTATGTTCTATGGGAAGGGGAGGAGATAGCCTACTAGAGAGACTTGTATTATAGAGTGGTGCCACCAGATCAGCAGGCTAGGAGCTTTTAGAGACCATCACAGACTACGATGACCATTGGAGGGAGAGACATGAGATAGGCGTATACTGGTTGGGTCATGGGTCCTCCACCACCACCAGATAGAGGGGGTAGGAGAGATGATCTTGGGGTAGGGACTTCTAGGGCTCAGACTCCGTTGAGGCTAGCTGGCTCCGAGGGAGGGAGTTCATCATAGCCTTAGAGGAATCCCTATGTATCAGTTTTGTACCATTTGTGTATGACGATATCGACACCTTTGGGTGATGGTAGCCATATGTATTTTGACATCATTGTATCATGACACTGATTATTTTTGAGATATATATCTAAGATGATTCAACCTTGCGACAACTATATGCATGTGTACCTATGTGATGCTGGTTCTATGTGATGTATGTTGTTATATGATGGTTATGATATGGATGCAAATATGTACATGATAAAATGCAATATATTTTTGTTCTTTTATGTTTTATATGTTATGCATATGTGAATGTAAATGTCTGAAATGCAGATGAATATGATAATGCAAATAACTATTTACATGATGGGAATGCAAAATGTGCTAACATGTGTTGTGTGCAAGATATGGTGCAATTGTGATAACTATATGTATGTATGAAATGCTAATATATGGTAATGCAGGTGCAGACTACATGAAATGCCAATATCTTTGGCGTGTCATTATACTCAGTCATGTGATAGCGGGCTACACAAACTCAAGAAGGACGACTGAGGTCAATCAAGAAAGGGGGATGGAAGATAGAAGATATGGAAGTGAAAGAGATTCTTGTGCTTTATCATCATTGAGCTTTATTATGGAAAATATGTTATGACAATCCAGGTATATGTTCAGCCCAAAAAGTCATTGTACCTATATACACCTAAAAATGGTCTAAAGATAATTAATCAAATAAACAATTATTTAATTAATCCCCCTCCCTAAATTAATTGAATTCATTAGCAATTTTATTAAATTCTCCCTTTCATCTACTTATTAATAAATCTAAGGATTTATTCATTAAGTTCATTCCATGGTCTCCTTTGATTAATTAATTCAAATTAATTAATCCTCCCCCCATTTCAATCAATTCTTCTAATCCTCTAATTAATTAAAACAAATCAATTTATGAGTTGTTGAAAATTAATTAGTCTCTCCCTATTATTTGAATTTTTAAATTCAAATTACCCACATGCCTCCTAACTTCTAACCTCCTTATCCTAACCTCTTATGGTGTGGATATTCTTCCCTTGAGACACATGGCACTTTGGCCACATGTCTCCTCCCTTGGACACTTGCCCTCTTAGGAGTAAGGATCCTTGACACTTGTCACCACATATATGACAAGTGTCCCTTCCTCCAACCTCTTCTCCAACCTCCTCCAATTTCACCCTTGATATCTTTAGACTCAATCTTGACCGTTGATTCCTGCCACCTCATCCTTGGTCTTGGAAATCCTATAAATATCCCCCATTTTGGAGCACAAAGGATCCCATCTCATTATCAATTTAGACATTGTTATTATATTCATATCATTTAAGCATTGTTGTTATAGGCAATTGCATCTTAGATTTAGCTTAATTTGATCATTTTCTAGCATAATTGTTGAATCATGTAGCTTAATCAATCTCTTTTCTAGCTTAATTGCATCATCATCATAGCTTAATCATGCATATCTTTAGCTTAATTAGTCTCTTTGATCAATATAGCTTAATCAATATCATTTTTGCATATCATTATCATTTTAAATCCTCCATCTAGGTGTAGTCAAGTCATTGGGATTGCTTATCCAGATTTGAGAGAAAATCCATACTTGCATCTCTTAGCAGGCGATAGGTCACTTTGTGATTGTTCATATTTAATTTGCTTCTTATTTGCTAACCATACTTGTAATGATCTATTGAGTGTTGTGTTGCAGCTACAGGTATCACACTTCACAAGCACGATAATACCCATTTGCATGGAGATCAAACAGTCGCAAACAAGGAATACCCCAATTCACACTCGACTCACAATGTCCTCATATCATTGGACAAGTCATAGCATTACTTAGAGACAATCCACAGACAACAAAGTAAAATAGGTGACGATACCCCATCCTCACCTTTCTAGTCAAAGACATCCTAGAGATAACATCTCTAGTCAGAGACATCTGAGAAAAGCTAAAAGACATGTCACCAAAAGATAAAATCAAAAGAAAACAAAGACTCGACACCAACATCCATTGTAGTCCTCAATTTTAGTGTCTCTTGTCACTTGTATAAGTCTATTTGATTGTGGTCACAATGCTTTCATTCACAAAAGGATAGATAACACTGAACAATAATATTGTCTGAGTCTGTTGAAATATTTAATTTGTTGAAGCCCATTGCTGCTTGTGTCTCATCTGAAACTGAATGAATCCATGAAATTGATACTTTATTGTGGAGAAGATGGAACTTTATTGTGGAGTTGTGATGCAAGTGTTGCTTTATTGTGGATTGTACATGGATAGACTGAAGAAAACTAGAAGAAACTATACTCCTCAGAATGTGTGATGCTCCTAGTTCCACACCCATCACTAGACTTATGATTTTCCTTAGCCACAGATAGGAGCTGATTTATTATGGATGGAAAGGGGTGAAAAGGAAGGATTATTATGAATGGCTAACCAATCTTAGGTAGATCAATAACAAGCCACGATGGGAATGGGTAAGTTTATTATGGATGGATAGGCTGTGAGTGTGTGCAAAGTGAAAGGATAAGATTGAATCCTGAAGGAGGGAGGATCAATGCCTCTACACATGGCACCAGTAACTCGGTTTTCACCATGGTACTTGCCTAGGGCGCCATTGAAGTGGTTTTCACTGTTGGACGAATTTATTTCTCTTTACATTTTTCAATTTTTCAATTTTTTTGTGTCACAAGGCACCTGTTTGCCAGGTTTTCACCAAGTAACGATTTTTTTTTATGATTTTTTTGTATTTTTAATTTTTAAATTTTTTTTTTTAGGATATGCTGAAGAGCTATGTGTAAAACCTGCGAAGGTGCACGTTGTTGATAGGATCTTCCAAAGGTTCTCCATCTGGTGTTGAGAGCTGATATGCACCTGATCCATAGACTCCTGTAATGATGTAAGGACCAAGTCAATTTGGCTCAAACTTGCCTTCTTCTCTCTGTCTTGCTATTTTTTAGGATTTTCCTTGAGAACTGGGTCACCCACCTCAAATGTATGAGGCTTTACCTTGTGATTGTAATTGCGACTCATTCATTGTTAATAAGCCTTGAGATGATTAAAAGTAGTTTGTCTTCATTCATCCAATAATTCTAGTTCTTGTAAGCGAGAGACTCTGTAGTCTTCACCATTGATAATGTTGTGCAAAGAGACTCATAAAGATGGTAACACGACCTCAATAGGTAGGATATCTTTGACATCATGGACAAGTGAATAAGGTGTGGTTCCTGTAGGTGTGTGAACACTTGTGCGATAAGCCCAAAGTGCAGGATTAATTTGGATATGCCAATTTTGGCCAGCATCATCAACTGTCTTTTTGAGGATTTTAAGAATGGTTTTATTAGATGCCTCAGCTTGACCATTACCTTGGGGGTAATAGGGAGTGGAGAAATGATGGGTAATATGGAAGCAATCACAAAGTTCACAAACATCTCAATTTTTGAAGGCATGTTCGTTATCAGTGATGATGGAAAGAAGAACACTATACTAACAAATGATATAGTTAAGAATGAATGTAGCAATCTATTTTCCAGTGACTTGTGTAAGAGGCACGACTTCAATCCATTTTGTGAAATACTCTGTGGCAGAGATAATGAATTTGTGGCTATTGGAAGGAGGGTGAATCTTTCCTATGAGATTGAGTCGCCACTAACAAAAGGGCCAAGGAGTTGCAATTGGTTGAAGTTCTTGTGCTGGTGCATGAATAAGGTCTCCATGAATTTGACATTTCTTACATTTCTTGACAAACTGATATTAATCTTTTTCCATACTGAGCTAGTAATATCCAGACCTGATGAGTTTCTTGGCTAAGGTAGGACCACTAGAATGTGGACCACATATACCTTCATGAACGTTGTCCCTTTCTAAACATCTAAGAAGAGTGCCATCTAGACCTCAACGGTATAGGATATCGACTAAAATGACGTATCAAGAAGATTGGCAAATGAGAGTGCGACGTTGGTTGTTAGATAAACAAGGAGGAAGGGTGTTGTTACAAAGTTATGTGAAAATGGAACCATATAACTGGGAATCAGGACCAACGACACATATCATCTTATTAGGAGTAATATCATACGAGGGAACCAAAAGGTTATCAACCAAGAACTTATAGCGAGCTACATTCTGCAGTAGATCAATCAGTGAGGCAATAATAGCAATGGCATCTGTGCCTCGTTTCTACTCTCTTGGTATATGCTCAAAAGTTATTTTTATGAAATATTGCTTGAAGTCATCTACCATTTTCTTGTAAGGCATTAAGTTTTCATCCTTTGTTTGGTAGTCATCGGTTGCTTGACGAATTACAAGTTGAGAGTCCCAAAAAACATAAAGTTCCTGGATCTTCCACTGAACTACAATCCATAATCTAGTTATTAATGACTCGTATTCTGCTATGTTATTAGTGCAAGGAAATGGTAATTGGTATGATTTTGGAATGGAATCCCCTTGAGGTGTGATAAAGAGGATGCCAGCGCCTGCACCATGTTGCGTGTATGAGTCATCAAAGTACAGTTGCCAAGGCTTCGTGTGTGATACCGCTAGGATGGATTCATCTGGAAATTCTGAAATTAGAGGAGCATCATCTATCATGGGTGCATCTGCTAACTGATCTATGATAGCTTGTCCCTTTATTGCTTTTCTGTCCACATATTCAATGTTGAATTTACTCAAGATCATCACCCATTTGGCTAGTCTGCTAGTAAGCATCACCTTATTGAGAAGATACTTCAAACGTATTTGTGTTCTTTTATGTTTTATATGTTATGCATATGTGAATGTAAATGTATGAAATGAAGATGAATACAATAATGAAAATAACTATTTACATGATGAGAATGCAAAATATGCTAACATGTGTTGTGTGCAGGATATGGTGCAATTGTGATATCTATATGTATATATGCAATGCTAATATGTGGTAATGCAAGTGCAGACTACATGAAATGCAAATATTTTTGGCATGTCATTATACTCAATTATGTAATAGAGGGCTACACAGACTCAAGAAGGATGATTGAGGTCAATCAAGAAAGGGGGATGGAAGATAGAATATATGGAAGTGAAAGATCTTGTTGTGCTTTATCATCATTGAGCTTTATTATGGAAAATAGATTATGACAATCCAGGTACATGTTCGGCCCAGAAAGTCATTGTACCCGTTTGCATGGAGATCAAAAAGTCGCAAATAGGAAATGCCTCAGTTCACACTTGACTCACAATGTCTTCATATCATTGGACAAGTCATAGCATTACTAAGAGACAATCCAAAGACAACAAAGAAAAATAGGTGACGATACCCCATCCTCGCCTTTCTAGTCAGAGACATCCGAGAAAAGCTAAAAGACATGTCACTGTAGCTAGGAATTCAGAAATCATCAAAGCAAGTGATATTAATAATAGCTCAATCACAAAAGAAAATTGCAATGATCAATCCTAATTACACTCAATAGAGACATGAAAGAAAAACATTCAAAACTAAAAACTAAGCAAACCAGATGCAGATTCAAATGTCTTCTTCATGCGGCTCCATTGTCCTTCTTTCTTCTCCAAATAGCCTTTGTTTGTGGATCTCACCTTCAAGTGCATAAACCTAATGTGAAAGCAAGGTTGAAATTGGCACAAGAATACTCAAAGCGTGATTGATTCGACAAAGTGATTATTAGATAATGTGATTAGGGATCAGAGACTTTGATTGAAGAAATTCATCTAATTTATAGACAAATTGGAGAGATGATCAAATTAGCATGAAGAGATTCAAATGGAAATTGCAAATCAATATGACAAATTATGACAAATTTGCACTTTCTATGCAAAATTGATTGATTGATAATTTATGACAAAATTATGACAACTTTCTATGTCAAAATTGATTGATTGATAATTCATGACAAAATTATGACAACTTTCTATGTCAAAATTGATTGATTGTCAATTATGACAAATTATGACAAATTGAAATGTCATTCCCATGAAATTAGGAGAAAAATAGTTAGGAAAATTAGAAAATTGGAAAATAGGAATTAAGTGAATTAATTAATAATTTTTCATTTATTAATTAATTCACAAAGAGGGGAGAAATTAATTAGCCAATTAAATAAATATTTAATTGTGACAAGAAGACTTAGGATAAATAATCAAATTATTTAACCTAGAGGGAAAATGACAAACAAGATTAAATGAATTAGAAATGCAAGGATGACAATTAGGTCTTGATGTAAGATTGATTTGATGTCTATTCGATTTGATCATGATTCTGACTTGATAAATAATTTGATTGATAAACATTTGAAATTGGTTGACAAATTGACCAATATTGATAAAGAGACCAAATTGATATGCGCCAATTGACATGATTGAAGAGGACAAGGATTGATGACAAATCGATCGCAAAATTGACGAGATTGACAAGGACAAGGATCAATGATAAATCGATCTCAAAACGACAAGATTGATAAGAGGACAAAACCATAATTCGAAAGCAATACAAATGAAGAATGCAGAAGAAGGACTCGATGCTCGCAAATGATAAAGACCAAGTGCGAATCATAGGAGAAATGTTAATGCGACGCAAAAACCTAAAATGAGGCAATGCACAAATGTTAAAGTATGATTCCGCAAGTGTTGACCATTTTTAGGTGTCTACAGTCACCAAAAGATAAAATCAAAAGAAAACCAATAATCGACACCAACATCCTTTGTAGTCCTCAATTTTAGTGTCTCTTGTCACTTGTATAAGTCTATTTGATTGTGGTCACAATGTTTTCATTCACAAAAGGATAGATAACACTGAACAATAATATTGTTTGAGTCTGTTGAAAGATTTGGTTTGTTGAAGCCCATTGCTGCTTGTGTCTCATCTAAAACTGACTGAATCCATGAAACTAATACTATACTGCGGAGAAGATTGAACTTTATTGCGGAGTTGTGATGCAAGGGTTTTTTTATTGTGGATTGTGCATGGATAGACTGAAGAAAACTGGAAGAAACTATATTCCTAAGAACGTGTGATGCTTCTAGTTCCACACCCATCACTAGACTTAGGATTTTCCTTAGCCACAGATAGGAGCTGATTTATTATGGATGGAAAGGGGTGAAATGGAAGGATGATTATGAATGACTAACCAATCTTAGGTAGATAAATAACAAGCCATGATGGGAATGGGTAAGTTTATTATGGATGGATAGGCTGTGAGTGTGTGCAAAGTGAAAGGATAAGATTGAATCCTGAAAGAGGGAGGATCAATGTCTCTACACATGGCGCCAGTAACCCGGTTTTCACCATGGTACTTGCCCAGGGCGCCACCGAAGTGGTTTTCACTGCTGGACGAATTTATTTCTCTTATTTTTTTTTGATTTTTCAATTTTTTTGAGTCAAAAGGTGCCTGTTTGCTAGGTTTTCTCCAGGTAATAATTTTTTTTTAATGATTTTTTTTTGTTTTTTAAATTTTTTATTTTATTTTTTTTGTGAATTTTTTTTTAGGATATGTTGAAGAGCTACGTGTAAAACCTGTGAAGGTGGATGCTGTTGATTGGATCTTCTAAAGGTTCTCCATTTGGTGTTGAGAGCTGATATGCACTTGATCTATAGACTGCTATAATGATGTAAGGACCAAGTCAATTTGGTTCGAACTTGCCCTTCTTCTCTTTGTCTTGCTAATTTTTTAGGATTTTCCTTGAGAACCAGGTCACCCACCTCAAATGTATGAGGCTTTACCTTATGATTGTAATTGCGACTCATTCATTATTGATAAGCCTTGAGATGATTAAAAGCAGTTTGTCTTTGTTCATCCAATAATTTTAATTCTTGTAAGCTAGAGACCCTGTAGTCTTCATCACTGATAATATTGTGCAAAGAGACTCGTAAAGATGGTAACACTGCCTCAATAGGTAGGATAGATTTGGCACCATAGACAAGTGAATAAGGTGTGGCTCCTGTAGGTGTGCAAACACTTGTGCAATAAGCCCAAAGTGCGGGATTATTTTGGACATGACAATTTTGGCCAGCGTCATCAACCGTCTTTTTGAGGATTTTAAGAATGGTTTTATTAGATGCCTTAGCTTGACCATTACCTTGGGGGTAATAGGGAGTGGAGAAACAATGGGTGATATGGAAGCGATCACAAAGTTCATGAACATGCTGGTTTGTGAAGGGATGTCCGTTATTAGTGATGATGGAAAGAGGAACACCATACCGACAAATGATATAATTAAGAATGAATGTAGCAATATGTTTTGCAGTGACTTGTGTATGAGGCATGACTTCAATCCATTTTGTGAAATACTCTGTGGTAGTGATAATGAATTTGTGGCCCTTGGAAGAAGGAGGGTGAATCTTGCCTATAAGATCGAGTCCCCATTGACAAAAGGGCCAAGGAGTCGCAATCGGTTGAAGTTCTTATGATGGTGCATGAATAAGGTCTCCAACAATTTGACATTGCTTACATTTATTGACAAACTGATATGAATCTTTTTCCATACTGGGCCAGTAATATCCAGACCTGATGAGTTTCTTGGCTAAGGTAGGACCACTAGAATGTGGACCACATATACCTTCATGAATTTCACGTAACACAATTTGAGCTTTGTCCCTTTTTAAACATATAATAAGAGTGCCATCTAGACCTTGAAGGGTATAGGATATCGGCTAAAATAACGTATCGAGAAGATTGGCGAATGAAAGTGCGGTGTTGGTTGTTGGATAAATTAGGAGGAAGGGTTTTGTTACAACGGTATGTGAAAATGGAACCATATAATTGGGACTCAAGACTAATGACACATATCATCTCAGTAGGAGTAATATCATATGAGGGAACCAAAAGGTTATCCACCAAGAACTTATAGCGGGATTCATTATGTGGTAGATCAATCAGCAAGGCAATAGTAGCCACGACATCTACGGCTCGATTCTGCTCTCTTGGTATCTGCTCAAAGGTTATTTTTATGAAATATTGCTTGAAGTCATCTACCATTTTCTTGTAAGGCATTAATTTTTTATCTTTTGTTTGGTAGTCATTGGTTGTTTGACGAATTACAAGTTGAGAGTCCCCAAAAACATAAAGTTCCCGGATCTTCCATTGAAGTGCAATCCATAATCTAGTTGTTAATGCCTCATATTCTGCTATGTTATTAGTTCAAGTAAATGACAATCGGTATGATTTTGTAATGGAATCCCCTTGAGGTGTGATAAAGAGGATGCTAGCGCCTACACCATGCTGCGTGTACGAGCTGTCAAAGTACAGTTGCCAAGGCTTCATGTGTGATACCGCCAAGATGGATTCATCTAGAAATTCTAAAATTAGAGGAGCATCATCTATCATGGGTGCATCTACTAACTAACCTACGATATCTTGTCCCTTTATTTCTTTTCTTTCCACATATTCAATGCTGAATTCACTCAAGATCATCACCCATTTGTCTAGTCTTCCAGTAAGCATCCCTTATTTAAAAGATACTTCAATGGATCAATCCTTGCGACCAACTGATTTTTATGATTTAGCATATAATGTCATAATTTTTGCACAGCAAAAACCACAACAAGACACACACGCTCAATTGGTGTGTAGTTTAGCTCATAACCAACCAAAGTGTGATTGATGTAATATACTACCTTTTCTTTGCCTTCAACATCTTGTTGCACCAAGAGTGTCCCCAGTGTTGTTGGTGTAGCTGATATGTAGAGTAATAGGGGTTATTATGGGACTGGTGGCATCAAGTTTGGTGGATTCAAAAGATAATCTTTGAGTATCTGAAAATCCTGTTGACAGTTATCATCCTATTTGAATTTGATGTTTTTGTGCAGCAAGTGCTGAAAAGGATGACATTTATCCACAAGTTGTGCTATGAATCTTCGTATGGACTGGAGTCTTCCTTGTAAAGATTGAAGTTGACTGATATTTCTTGGTGGTGGCATTTTTAAGATCACTTTGACTTTTGCTGGATCGGCTTCAATTCCTTTTTTTGAAACAATGTATCCAAGGAGCTTTCCGGAGGTTACTCCAAAGACACTGGTGCAGGAGCACCTTCACAATTTTGGCTTGTTTGATCTTGATGGGATCATGAATTGAATAAAGGACTATTGTAAGAGTCCAAGTGTGTGTTTTAGGTTTATCTTAGAGTTGTTTAGATAAGTTTTCTCAAGTTTTCTTTCCAGTTTTGGCCCATAGTGCCTTGTAAGCCAAAAATGGCATTATAGAGAAAATATGTTAAAAACCTTGTAACAAGCCTAGAAAGGCATTGGAGTATGTTTATTTAATGATTTTAAACCTTCTCAAGTGGTTAGGTGGAGGATATTTGGCTTGTAAGCCAAAAATGCACTAAGAGTAAAAAAAAAATTGCTAATGTTGTCAAGCAGTATTTTGACAAAAAGTGAGAAAAGTTGTAAAATCACTCTACAAGGTAGTTATGGATGCCATAATGGTTGGAATGGTTTGAGTGTGCCTATATAAGGACACTTCAAATATTGTAAATAGGTTGGCTTTGTATTAGCAAGAGGAAATTAATGAAATATGACTGTTTTTCATGCTTTTAAAGCTTAATTTGCTGTAACGGTTCGTACAGAGCAATATTTCTATACTATTCTTTCATGGGAGTTTGTGTCATGGTTTTATGAAGGTTTTTCATTCTTTGTGTTAGGGTTTTTACTGTGTTTTGGTTTATCAAAAAAAATCTTTTAGTTTTTGCCAGTTTGCTGCCCTGAACTGGGGTTTTGAAGAAAATGGGTTGAAACACTTGGTCTCCATGGGTAACCAAGAAAAAATGAACCTTGCAGACCAAGTTGGAACTTTGTACATATTATATTTTAATTTTTTGCTGTCAGTTGTGATGAAAAAGGTGAATTTGAACTCTTATTAGGCAAGCTGTCTAACTTGGCTAATATTCTTCCTTAATGCTCAAAATTTGGATTCTAAAGCACCAATTGCTGAAACAAACATGGAAAAAGGTCTAAACCTACCATAGAATCATTTTTAAGGGATTGGAGAACTAAAATTTACTCATTTTGCATTGTTATGTGTCACTGTTTGTGAGGGGCAGCATATTCCCTGTTTTGGAAAATAAAATGGTTTTTGGCATCAAGATTGTCTTTGAAGCTTTCCATGCATGGAGAATTTACCTTATTTGTTCAATGCAGTATTAAATTGATTTTTTGAAGGTATATTCATGCTATGGTGTAGGCATTTGGAAGTCTTAACCTCTATTGTGCAGAAATGACAGTGAAAACTTAGAAAAACAGTGATTTTGACAGAGTTTTTGTTCTTTTTCAGTTTGTTTGCCAAGTGTTTGGCATAATGATTTGTTGTTAGTGGTAGGGAAAGCATTGGTATGTTGTGGCAGAGGATTATCAATAGTTTGGAGGCTTGAACAAATCTTAGGAGTGAGATACTATGGTGTAAGAACTAAAACCCTCACCAAACCCTACATTTAAGCCTAAAATTAAGGACAGTCTCAAAACCCACCTCATAGAACCTAAGACCTGAAAAATAATTGAGTTATTGAATTTTTATAAACATCAAAATCAACTCCCAAGGTGGTATTGGCCATCGTTGAACGAAATGAGCAAAATACTCCAAATTAGGCCTACTCGGCTAATAGCCCTTTTTAGCCCTATTATGCAAAAAGTGTGAACCCGATTGGTGCAAGGGTGAATGGTCTTGAAGAACCATTGGAATCCATTTGAAAACACTCAAGGAAACCTCCTAACACCTCAGTATGATCAGAGTTTCTATAGTTGGGGTTTAGACCTATAGTAAGGGTTTGAGCAAGTGTATGAACAAATGATAGGAAGAGCTCAAGGAGGAAGTTTTGGGTTGAGTGAAGCTTGTGAACATTGAAAGTGGGCCTTAACAAGAAAACCAAAACCTTTCCTCTCTCATTTGAAGGAGTCTCTTAACAATAAGATTATACTTAGCTTTAATTGGTCCTCCTGTGGGTTTCTCCCTATCAGACACATTTCTTGGGATTTAGTCTCACTTTGTATTTTTCCAATTGATCAAAAATGAATAAAAGGGTGTCCAAATGTGTGTCTCTGTCTACTGATTTTCCCAAGAGGTCATCCACATAATCTTCTAAAATTACATGCATAAGATCATGAAAGATAGTAGTCATGGCTCGTTGGTATGTAGCGCCTGCATTCTTTAGCCTGAAGGGCATGACATTCTAGTAGAAAGTTCCCCAGGGACAAGTAAACGCTATTTTGTGCTGATCTTTAGATTCAATTTTTATTTGATTGTAGCCAAACAATCCATCCATAAAAGATAACATCGCATGACTTGCTGTTAGATCTACTATCAGGTCGATGTTTGGCAATGAAAAGTCATCTTTAGGACAAGCTTTGTTGATGTCTCTAAAATCTGTACATATTCAGATGCTAAGATCTGGCTTACTGACTAGAATTAATTTGGAGATCCATTCAAGATAATCAATTGGTTGTATGAATCTAACATCCAACAAATTTTCAAGCTCCACCTTTACTAATAATGCCACTTGTGGATGCATATTTCCTAATTTTTGTTTCACTGGCTTTAATCCTGGTTTAACCGTCAAATGATGCATTATTAAATCCGGATCCAGTCCAGGCATATCAGCATATGACCATACAAAATTGATTTGTCGCTCTGTGAAGAAACTTATGAACTTTGGTCTTTCTCTTTGTGTTAGAGATTGTGCCAAGAATATGTTATATGGAATTTCTTCTGTACCGATGTTTGTTTTGATGATCTCCTCTACTAACATGGATGATTTTTCTTCATATGATGCCAGGAGAATGTCAAGCCTTCCATCTTTGGGTGCCTTAGAGAGGTTTTCACCCTCAGATACGTCCTTTCTTTTTACTTTTTTGGGGTCAGACAATGCCACAATGTGATTTTTACCTTAAAACCCATGATTTGTTTTTATTTTTACATTTTTGCGACTCGAAGGTTCAACACCCTCACCAAAATATGCCATGTTGTTGAGTTCTATAGTGTATCCTGCCTTATGGTCCCTAAGTAGAAGATCATCTCATATGCCTAAATAGTTGATGAAGGCCTCATCATTTTGGAATGTGTCAAATTCTACAGGTCCTTCATGGTCCCAATCAATGAGTTGGTGGTGAACAAGGGGAAGGCCTTCAATGTTTTCAAAGTCACCTAGAGTAAGGGTGAAGATACAGTTATGTTAAGGTATATCAAGGTAATTGTTGAGGTTATCACTGACACTCTCCTCATCTGTCTTGATCGTGAATGAGTCCAAATTGTCATCACTAAAGGCGCATTCTGGAATGGGTATCCTCATTCTTCGTGATTTCAACCTGAAACCTAAAAACAAAGACTGTGTGGGATCCTCAGGGGTTGTTTCTTGACCAAATCTGAATTTTCTATGAAATTCTTCTTCTGTGGGTTCACCTAGTTCTCTGTATGTCTCGATGAGTTCATAATCACTGGAGGATTTGTCCTGACCCCATTCCCATTCGTTAGAGTCGGTGGAATAGCGGTTATCTTATTGATCATTGGAAATCATGATTTGCAATGCTTCTTCTAATTTGCGAGTGTTTACCCTGGAAGATATGAAACCAATCCCTTTTGAGCGCTGATTTTTAATGTCAATTCTGGTTGCAAAGGTTGAGTGATACCTTCTTTTCTTAAGCCAAGAGGACTTTTACCATCGTACCTAAACTTTTGAAGGATCTTTAATCCTTTGCCATGTTTTTTACATGGTATCTTGATGTGATCTTGTGTATCATCCTCAAGGTCTTTGTAAAGCATTTTGTATAAGTCTTCTTCTTCCATTTCACCCCACATTTTGAATATAGTAAGATCCCACTTCAGTGTAATGATAGATATCCATTTAGAAGGATGTGGTCATCCATATTCTTTCGGAAAACTCATAACTTGTTGCAAGCACATGGTTTGATTTAGAGTGTATTCACCCATGCCTTTATCCTAATATTTTTGTTTAAACTCACCTTGCTTCGACGTTGAAGGTTTTAATGATGCAAGGTCAATATATGCAGAAGATGGGATAACGTATCTATTAATTGGAATTATTGTCTTGGCTTTTGGCCTCAAATTATTGCAGTATATAAATGGATTAGGATCACCATTAACTGTTACTTCAACTCAATTGTGAGGAAAGTTAATGCATTGAGGGTATATAGATGGGACTGCTCTCATCTCATGAATCCATGGATGTCCTAGCAATATGTTGTATGTGAGATCGAGGTCTAGGACTTGACAAACGACATCCTTTGTAACTGGTCCTACTCTGAGAGGTAAAGTGACTGTGCCTTTGGATGAACACTCTTCATCATCATATGCCTTGATGGTAATTTTGTTTGTAGCATTCACAACTTTATCTAAATATCCCAATTGTATTCTTGTGTTCAAAGTACATATATTGAGACCAACTCCTCCATCTATCAGGATTCATTTTATTCAATGTTTGTGTAGGAAGGCTTCAATGTGTAAAGGTGTATTACATGGTTGGCTTACGGATGCATCATTAGCTTCAATGAATGTAAGAGAATGTGGAATGGAAAGGTATCCCACTGTGGCTTGAAACTGGTCCACGTTCAGATCAGTGGGGACAAAATTTTCTATCAAAGTTTTATCAAGGATGGCTTTATGTGTGGGGGATATGCGTATAAGCTCAAGGATGGAGATAAGTGCTAGCATCCTCCCTAACTATTATACTAGGTCATACTCAGGTTTGGTTGTTGAGGAAGTGGTGATTTTAGCTGGAGCACCTTGTAGGGTGACTTTACCTCGACGAGTTGTGACATTACATTCAGAGGTAGATTCAGAAGAAGGTCCAATGCCTTTTAGGACAAATTTGGGTCTTTGGGTAGAATTTTCAAGCATTTTGTCCTTTATGATAATGGTAGAGATATAATTGTCCATCAAAATGTGATTAACAATTGAATCATAGTTATAGGATGCTTTGGTATAGTTGGCTTTCTCCTTTGTGGCTTTGGCTTTTCCCTTGTCATGTTTAAAGAATGGTTCCTTAAACATCTCATGTTCTTGATTGGATGAGTGCCCTTCAATCTCAATGTCACCTCTATCAATAAGATCTTGTATAATGTTCTTTAACTGATGACAATCTCCTATTTTATGTCCCTTGCTCTTGTGATATTCACAGTTTTCATCATCATTCCACCAATTTGGTTTGAATTTTGGTTCATATGGAGGATTGTCTGGAATTGTTATTATCTTGTTTGCCACTAGCTTCGTGAAAGCTAATTCAATTGGTTCTCCCAATGGGGTTTACTTCCTTCGTGGTTTTGAAGTGGCTTGAGTGTTCACTTGGTTGTTTGTAGAAGTTGATCCAGAAAGAATGATTTTGGGTCTCACTGTGTTAGCATCAACAACACCATCATTTATCATGTTCTTGTTCTTGTTCCAAAATCGTGGCTTGTCTTTTCCTTTAAAGTCCTCTTTGTTTTCTTTGAATATCTTAATGAATCCTTGCTCAATTAAGACCTTCTTTGTTGCTAAGCCTTTCTCAATGACGTCCTTGAAAGTGGACAAACAAGCTTTCCTCAAGTCATAACCAATTTCTCTGTTGACATTCTAGGTGAACATCTCTACCATTTGTTTTTGTGGAATTTCACAAGAGCATTTGCTGGCTAAATTCCCCCATCTTTGTAAGAATGATGAAAATGACTCCCCATCCTTTTGCTTGGTGTTGCACAAAGTGGTAATTGATATATTTGTCTCTATGTTATATGAGAAATGTTGTATAAAAGCTTCTGCTAGATCACCCCATGACTTAATTCCAGGTGGAAGTTGGGAGAACCATTCCATAGCTTAATCACCTAAGCTTTGTGGGAAAAATCTCATCAAGTATGTTTCTTCTGCTGCTACCTCAATGCAAGCTATGAAAAAATGTCTTATATGTGCCTTAGGGTCTCCTTTACCTCTGTATTTATCAAACTTAGGTGTCACAAAATGTGTAGGAAAAGGAGGCATTGGAATGCTTTTGTCAAATGGATAGGGACATATGTCTCTCATTGTGTAAGTTGGATTTGGTGTATTAATGTTCCTCCATTTTCTTTTGTAATTCCTTTATTTGTTGTTCCAAATTGTTCTTAGGTGGAGACCAACTTCTTGGACAATATCCCATGCTTGAGCCATCGGGTGGAGGAGGAGGATACTGCACATATGGATGGTATTGATCATAAACAAGCTCATATCAAGGATGTCTATAATGATACTATGTATAGGGACCACTTGGTATAGAGTCATAATGAGGAATCGAATATCTACTTTGTCCATGTATATCATATTCTACATGCATGTCACGAGTTTGTTCTTGTGTAGTGCCCCCAAATTTGACATGGGGTTTTCTTGTGTCCAAATTTTGAGCATGCCTCTAGATATCCAATTGTTTTGGAGGTTGGTCCTTAGCATTGGTATGCAATTGAGTGTATTTATCCGTATAAGATTTCCATAATGGTCTATATAGACGAAGTTGTTCATGAGATTCTCTTTCGTGTGTATCATAAGCTTGACCATGTGTATTTGGGACCTTAGGTTTTTGAAACAAAGATGATGGTGACTCAGGCATGAAATGTTCTCCTCTAGTACCTCCATTATTAGGTCTCCTTTGATCCATGTTGAGTTGAGTTTATTGCATAGGTCAATTTTCCACTATTTGAGACATGTCAAAATCATGAGGTATCTTAGTTCCACTTTGTGCCATCACTTGTATAAAATATTATCTATCTATTCTCACGATTTCCTCAACCAATCTATTAAAATGGGGATCCATAATAGAGTCTTCCACTTCTACTGAATGTACTAAAATGTTGTCCACATTGTCATTGTGTATCATCGTTGTTTGTATTATCCATGTTCTCAACATTTTAAATGTTTCTATAGATGTCCATGTGAGGTAATGTGGTATGATCATAATTGAAAAAGATATCCTTGTTGTACTCATAGCCACTCATGTTTGTGAACTCTTGAGCCTCTTTAGCTTCTCTCATAGATTATTGGGAATGGGTTTCAATCATGCACTAGGTCTTGACCAAGACGTGTTAGACTAGATGAAAATGGAAAGAGTATGGAAGACCAAGAGTTGGATGGAATGTAAATGAATCTGAGGTGTACTTGCAATGTCCAAAGTGTAAGACCAAGTATGTATGTAGTAGAGTAGGTGTGGCTTCCAAAGAGATGATAGATTCTCTTGATGAGGTAAGTTGACCTTGACTCTAAGTAAGACCAAATTAGACCCAAAGGTGATAAACCTTGATGAGGGACCACTTAGCAAAATGTTGTTGTATGTATTGTGTTGACAAAGCAAGATGAGGACAAGCAAGTGACCTTTTGACTCAAGTTTAGACAAGTGTGAATGTAATGTAAGGTGTAAATAAATGATGAACTTTGTGAGACCCAAAAATAGGCTGAATGCTAGATGAAAACCCAAAGAAATAACCTAGGAAGCTCAAGAATTCTGAAACTGATTGCTCTTGTTTGTTGGACTATAAGTTTTTATCAATACTGAACACAAACGTGCCTGTATACTTCATAGACATAGTTACCCAACACAGATGCGATTAAACACTGAACAGACGCGTTTCTAAGATTTTTGTGAATGTAGTTTTGCTTATGATAACATAGACGCGTTTTTGTCCTACACAGACGCGGTTACAAGACATAGACGTGTTTCTGTTAGACACATACACGTTTCCAAAATATGAGTGCAATTTTTCTCATTTGTAAAGTTGTTTGTTGTGACCAAATCTGAATTTTTAACCATTTTTCATGATAAGAGGACACAATGTTGATGAGGAATCAATGTTTGCATGTGTTTGGACTCAAAATGACTCCAAGAAAAGTGTGTTGTTTGATGTTAAAAAAATTCACATATACTTGAAGACACAAAAGACACAATGTTTTTTTATGTTTGATCTTGAATGTTTGAATGTTTAAAAGAAGACAAGCACAATTCTTATGGTTGGCCAGGATAATAGTTGTTGATCCCACATGGGGTTTCCCCCGAGGCTACACTATTCAAAGTGGATACTTAGATGCTTAACCCCATTGGCTCCACTCTCGATACTCACTTTTCTGGGGCAGCCAAGCACCAATCCCCATGAAAACTTCCCGTGGTGAACTTTGTATCTCTACTAAGAACTGTATGTGTGTAGGCTGCTCCAGAGGTCCAACCTCCTATCCCAACAACTAGAAGGATTTTGGCTTTCTAAAACAAAAGGTGCTAGTAAGGGCATCCGCTCATGTGGCCATACATGCGACACTTTCAGCTCTGTAAATATAGAAGGATCCTAGCCAGTAGGGGTTACACCCTACTATTGATCAAATGGGTTTATGGGGAGACATAATGTCAGTATAAACTAATCAGCACACGTTACCCATGGCTTTCACCATGGATACAATTATTTATAGTGGTTCGGAAAGGTGGGTTTTTCTCACTACCACTTGGGTCGTTCCCTCCTCACTAATAGTCCTAGTGACCATACGGAGAGGCAAGCCATCTAAAGATTAAACACAAAGAGCCTATTTCTCAAGACATAAAAGACACTGGTTCAATTTTAGTGCACCAATTGAAATGTTTGCTAGTCTATGAAAACAAAGAAAATAATTTTAAAATCAAAACTTAGCCGAAGTTCCTGCACCAAGATTATTAGTAGTTTTTAAATAATACCCCTCCTACAAGAACACAAATTAGGTAAATTTTAGATTCAAAAGGGGCCTTCGGCAATGTGATTTGCTTCAAGGACAAGTTGCACCAATTTGTTAGCTAGGTCACAAGCTATTAGCTCGAATAAACCATATCTGAAACCAAAATGATGAAATGAAGCCCTAAAAATTGAAACAAAAACAAAAAATGAAAGAACCAAACACATACACGATTAGATCCCACACAAACACGGTTTTGCGACTTATACGCGACTTTAAAGCCCACAGACACGACTCTGCAAGAACATGGTTAAAAGGTTCACAAATGCAATTTGGGAACACACATGTGGCTCTGTAATCTAAAAAATGTAAAATACTATTGACAACACAGACACAATTTTAGAGGTCACAGACGTGATAGACAAACAAAAATGCAGTTCCAGAAGATACAAGTGCAAAAATGTCAAAATATTGTCCAAAATGTCAGATCTGCAACTTCAAAAGCATAAAATCTGCAACCAAGATGTTAAATGCAAAAGGGACAAGAGTCCCACCAGGCGTGCCAAATTGTTTATGTTAAAAATGGAAACAATGATATTGAAAGACTAAATAGATTCAACCACAAATCCTCAAGTGATTATGAACTCACCGAGACATTTAGAGAACCAGGTGAACCCACAAAAGAAGAAGAATTTCATAGAAAATTCAAAGCTGGTCAAGAAACAACCCCTGAGAATCCCACACAGTCTTTTTTTAGGTTCTAGGTTGAAATCATGAAGAATGAGGACACCCATTCTAGAATGCGCCTTTAGTGATGACAATTTGGGCTCATTCACGATCGAGATAGATGAGGAGAGTGCCAACGATGACCTCGACAATTACCTTGATATACCTGAATATAATTGTATCTTCACCCTTACTCCCACTGAATTTGAAAATATTGAAGGCCTTCCCCTTTTTCACCACCAACTCATTGATTGGGACCATGAAGGACCTGTACAATTCAACACATTCCAAAATGATGAGGCCTTCATCGACTATTTAGGCATATGAGATGATCTTCCATTTGGGGACCATAAGGCGGGATACACTATAGAACTCAACAACGTGGCATATTTTGGTGAGGGTGTTGGGCCTTCCAATCGCAAAAATGTAAAAATAAAAACAAATCATGGATTTTACAATGAAAACCACATTGTGGCATGGTTTGACCATTAAAAAGTAAAAAGAAAGGACGTATCTAAGGGTGAAAAATTCTCTGAGGCACCCAAAGATGGAAGGCTCGACATTCTCCCAACATCATATGAAGAAAAATCATCCATGTTAGTAGAGGAGACCATCAAAACAAACATCGGTACAGAAGAAATTCCACATAACATATTCCTAGCACAATCTCTAACACAAAGAGAAAGACCGAAGTTCGTAAGTTTCTTTACAGAGCGACAAATCAATTTTGCATGGTAATATGCTGATATGCCTGGATTGGATCTAGATTTAGTAATACATTATTTGACAGTTAAACCAGGAGCAAAGCCAGTGAAACAAAAATTAAGAAATATGCATCCACAAGTGGCATTATTAGTAAAGGTGGAGCTTGAAAAATTGTTGGATGTCGGATTCATATGACCAATTGACTATCTTGAATGGATCTCCAAATTAGTACCAGTTAGTAAGCCAAATCGCAACATCAGAATATGTACATATTTCAGAGACATCAACAAATCTTGTCCTAAGGATGACTTTCCATTGCTAAACATAGACCTAATAGTAGATCTAACAATAGGTCATTAGATGTTATCTTTGATGGATGGATTCTTTGGCTGCAATAAAATAAAAATCGAATCTGAAGATCAACAAAAAACAATGTTTACTTGTCCTTGGGGAACTTTTAGCTGGAATGTCATGCCATTCAGGCTAAAGAATGCAAGCGCTACATACCAATGAGCCATGACTACTATCTTTCATGATCTTATGCACGTAACTGTAGAATATTATGTGGATGACCTATTCGGAAAATCAATAGACACAAACACACATTTGGACACCCTTTCAGTCAGTTTTGATTGGTTGGAAAAATATAAAGTGAGACTAAATCCCAAGAAATGTGTGGAGTAACCTCTAGTAAGCTCCTTGGATACATTGTTTCAAAAAGAGGAATTGAAGTCGATCGAACAAAAGTCAAAGCGATCTTAGAAATGCCACCATCAAGAAATCAGTCAATTTTGATCTTTACAAGGAAGACTCCAGTCCATACGATGATTCATTGCATAACTTGCGGATAAATGTCATCCTTTTCAGCACTTGCTACACAAAAACATCAAATTCAAATGGGATGATAAGTGTCAACATGATTTTTTAGATACTCATAGATTATCTTCTGAATCCACAAGTCTTGATGCCACCGGTCCTAGAACAACCCTTGTTACTCTACATATCAGCTACACTAGTGTCAACATGATTTTCAGATACTCATAGATTATCTTCTGAATCCACAAGTCTTGATGCCATCGGTCCCAGAACAACCCCTGTTACTCTTCATATCAGCTACACCAATAGCACTGGGGGAACTCTTGGCGCAACAAGATGCTAAAGGAAAAGAAAAGGTAGTATATTACATCAGTCGCACTTTGGTTGGTTATGAGCTAAACTACAGACCAATTGAGCATGTGTGTCTTGCTGTGGTTTCTGCTTCCTAGAAATTATGACATTACATGCTAACTCATAAAACTAAGCTGGTCACAAGGATTGATTCATTGAAGTATCTTCTCAATAAGGCGACGCTTATTGGCAAACTAGCCAAATGGGCAATGATCTTGAGTGAATTTGACATTGAATATGTGGATAGAAAAGCAATAAAGGGACAAGCTATCACATATCAACTAGCAGATGTATCCATGATAGATGATGCTCCTCTAATTATAGAATTTCCAGATGAATCCATCCTGACGGTATCACACATGAAGCCTTGGAAATTGTACTTTGACGGCTCATACACGCAACATGGTGCTGGAGATGTCATCCTCTTTATCACACCTCAAGGGGATTCCATTCCAAAATCATATTGATTGTCATTTCCTTGCACTAATAACATAGCAGAATACGAGGCATTAACAACTGGATTACAAATTGCAGTTTAGTGGAAGATCCGAGAACTTTATGTTTTTGGGGACTGTCAACTTGTAATTCATCAAGCAACCGATGACTACCAAACAAAGGATGAAAAAATAATACCTTACAAGAAAAGGGTAGATGACTTCAAGCAATATTTCATAAAAATAACCTTTGAGCAAATACCAAGAGAGCAGAATCGAGCAGCATATGCCATGGCTACTACTGGCTCGATGATTGATCTATTGTAGAATGAAGCTTGCTATGAGTTCTTGGTGAATAACCTTTTGGTTCCCTTGTATGAGATTACTCCTATTGAGATGATATGTGTCATTGGTCGTGATTCCCAGTTATACGGTTCCATTTTCACATACCTTCATAACAACACCCTTCCTCCTGATTTTTCCAACAACCAACGCCACACTTTCATTCGCCAATCTTCTCGATACGTCATTTTTGCCAATATCCTATACCATCAAGGTCTAGATGGCACTCTTCTTAGATGTTTAGAAAGGGACGAAGCTCATATTGCATTACGTAAAGTTCATGAAGGTATATGTGGTCCACATTCTAGTGGTCCTACCTTAACCAAGAAACTCATCACGACTGGATATTATTGGCTCAATATGGAAAAAGATTCATATTAGTTTGTCAAGAAATGTAAGCAATGTCAGATTTATGGAGACCTTATTCATGCACTTGCAAAAGAACTTCAACTGATTGTGACTCCTTGGCCCTTTTGTTAGTGGGGACTTGATCTCATAGGAAAGATTCACCCTCCTTCTTCCAATGGCCACAAATTCATTATCACTGCCACAGAGTAATTGACTAAATGGATTGAAGTCGTGCCTCTTATAGAAGTCACTGGAAAATAGATTGCTACATTCATTCTTAACTATATCATTTGCTGGTAGGTGTTCCTCTTTCCATCATCATTAATAATGGACGTCCCTTGAAAAACCAGGATGTTTGTGAACCTTGTGATCACTTCCATATTACCCCTCATTTCTCCACTCCCTATTACCCCCAAGGTAATGGTCAAGCTGAGGCATCTAATAAAACCATTCTTAAAATCCTCGAAAAGACAATTGATGACATTGACCAAAATTGACACATCCAACTTAATCCCACACTTTGGGCTTATCTCACAAGTGTCCGTACACCTATAGGAGCCACACCTTATTCACTTGTCTATGGCTCTGAATCTATCCTGCCTATTGAGGTCAAGTTACCATCTTTACGAGTCTCTTTGCACAACATTATTAGTGATGAAGACTATAGGGTCTCTTGCTTACAAGAACTAGAAGTATTGGATGAACGAAGACAAACTGCTTTTAATCATCTCAAGGCTTATCAACAATGAATGAGTCATAGTTACAATCACAAGGTAAAGCATCGTACATTTGAGGTGAGTGACTTGGTTCTGAAGGAAAATCCTAAAAATCAGCAAGACAGAGAGAAGAAGGGCAAGTTCGAACCAATTGGCTTGGTCCTTACATCATTACAACAATCTATGGATCAGGTGCATATCAGCTCTCAACACCAGATGGAGAACCTTTGGAAGATCCTATCAACAACATGCACCTTCATAGGTTTTACACACATCTCTTCAGCATATTTTAATTCAAAAATTCAAAAAAAATCAAATATACAAAAAAAAAGAAAAAAAATCATAAAAAAGAAGAAAAAAGTAAAGAGAAATAATTTTGTCCAACGGTGAAAACCACTTCGGTGGCACCCTGGGAAAGTACCATGGTCAAAATCGGGTTATTGATGCCATGTGTAGAGACATTGCTCCTCCCTCCTTCAGGATTCAATCTTATCCTTTCACTTTACACACACTCATAGCCTATCCATCCATAATAAACTTACCCATTCCCATCATGGCTTGTTATTGAACTACCTAAGATTGGTTAGCCATTCATAATAATATTTCATTTTCACTCCTTTCCATCCATAATAAATCAGCTCCTATATGTGGCTAAGGAAAATCCTAAGTCTAGTGATGGGTGTGGAACTAGTAGCATCGCACGTTCTGAGGAATACAATTTCTTCCAGTTTTCTTCAATCTATCCACGCACAATCCACAATAAAGAAAGACTTGCATCACAACTCCGTCATCGCCAATGCCTCCACCATATCCACTATCATCTCCACCATCTCCACCATCATCTTCTATCGGATCCCTTAGATTCGTCAACCATGGAAACGGGTGCTCTTACATACTTCACAAACACGCTTACATACTTCACAAATGTTTCTGCATTTCACAGATGTGCCTGAAACACATAGACGTGCCTCTGTTCTGCACAGATGCACTTGCCTTGCATAAATGTGCTTGCATTTCACAAACGCGCTCATATTTTCCATAGACGCTTTTGAAACCATACACGTGGTTACATTCTGCGCAGACGCGCTTAACCTACTTAGACGTGCTTGGCACCAACACAAATGCATCTTCCTGTCTTTTTCCTCGCTTGACAATTTCTACGATATACCTAATGTGTACATATTACCCTACTTGACAATCACTTATGACAACAATTAATGCAACAAGGTACAAGGAGGTTTTGTGGTACTTACTGACTCTCCTGCGTTTGCTAGGCTCTGATATGGGCGAACGCGATCGAATCTGTGCACTAATGCCATCACTACTGACTGCTAACTTCTCTCTGCTCTCTCTGGACTCTGATCTTTTTAGGTGTGTGGATGAAAATGAGGATGTTTTCCCTTGTAGTCTATCTTATAGACTACCCTAGCCCTAGTCTCCCAAGTGAGTCTTCTTTATCTCGTGACTCTGTCACTCTATCCTATCTAGTCAATCCTTTCTAGCCTTTCTTTCTTATCGAGAGATTGTCTGTGATCTTTTTCAAACATTTTCATCCAATCTCTCGAGGGGGCATATCATTCTAGTCTTGGGGCAACTTTGTATCAGTTCGTCTTATCTTCTTTGAAACAACGCGGCAAGCTACATTGTCTCAAAGAGGGACAAAATGTAGACACCTAAAATTGTCTTGTTTAATTAAATAAATATTTTTTATTTATTTAGTTATTTTAAGCCTAATTCTTCTATTAATTAAATAAATATTTGTTTATTTAATTAATTCATTTATCCTCTTCTAGCCTTATTTCTCCTTTAAATAAATACTTTTATTTATTTAAATTATCCTTTTTCCTAAAATTAAATAAATATCTTATTTATTTAATTGATCCCATTTCCTCTATTAATTAAATGAATCTTTATTTATTTAATTAATTCATTATCCTTTTCTACCTATGACACATGTCATTCATCTCTTAATTCCTACACTACCTACCCTCTCATTATTTTCTTATTTTCTTCTACCTACCCTCTAATCCTAGCCGGCCATCTATCTTTTACACCTCTCAATCTTATCCCTCCATCTCTTATAGTGTCTTCTATATAAGGAGATTCTTTTTTCATTATCAATCCTACTGGCACTCCCAAGCATTCTAGATTCAAACTTTCATATGCGATCAAGCCTACTTGTAACCACATTTCTGTTCTTTGTTGAGCTCTTGTGCACACAAAATCTTAGAGCAAATATATCAAGCAAGATCAATGGAGATAGGAAGAATGGAGATTCAAACCCTATTAGACACGACGATTGTATAATCTTTGTGATTTTGTTGATTTGTATTTATCTTAGGTAATGTTCATATGTTATGATGGATCTTTGTTGTTGTTAGGCTATGATTTTGTGGTTGAATCTATTTAGTCTTTCAATATTGTTGTTTCCATTTTTGCCATAAAGACACACACACACACACACACACACACACACACACACACACACACACACACACACACACACACACACACACACACACACACACATATATACATATACATATGCATATACGTACACATATACATATAAATATACATATACACACATGTATGTATGTATGTATGTATGTATGTATGTATATATGTATATGTATGTATGTATATGTATGTATGTATATATATGTATATATGTATGTATGTATGTATGTATGTATATATATGTATATATATATATGTATATTTATACATATATATGTGTATACATATGTATGTATGTATGTATATGTATACATACATACATATATGTGTGTGTTGATATGCACACACACATATATGTATGTATGTATTTATATATAAATGTATATATATATGTATATGTATATGTATATGTATGTATATGTATATGTATATGCATATGTATATATGTATATGTATATGTATATACATAAATATATATATATATATATATATACACACACATATATATACATATACATACACACACACACATGTGTGTATATATATATACATTTATGTACATATACATATATATACATATACAAACATATACATATATACATACACACACACACACACACACACACACACACACACACACACACACACACACACACACACACACACACACACACACACACACACACACACACAAAAGGTGGTAAAGTGGGAACCCCCGAGAGAAGGATGGATTAAGGATAATTTAGATGTAGCTTCGAAAGGTAATCCGGGTGACTCAAGGGCAGGGTTTGTCTTTAGAGATTGGAAAGGTAATGTTTTAGCTATGGTTGCACAAAGGTTGGACAGGGGTACAAACAATGAGGCAAAAGTACATGCAGCTCTATTGGTAGTCGAATGGGGTCTGAAGTTTGGTTTCTCAAATTTCCACCTAGAAGGAGACTCCCTCATTACAATCAATGCAATAATCAAAGGGGAGATTCAATCTTGGAAGTTAGATAACTATGTTAAAAAGATTAAAAATAATTTAAATCTTTTTACTAATTTCAAATTTTCTCATGTTTGAAGAACAGGGAATGAGGTGGTGGATGTGTTGTTGAAATGGGCCACATCTCTTGTGGTGGAAAAGGGTATTCACCTTGAAGAGTTTCAAAATATTGTAAATGAGGATGATGCGAAGGCAAGTTTTTAATGCGATCATACACCCTAGATAATGGCAAGTACAAAGAAAGAAGGAGACAGATGTGTTGGCAAGTGACACTCATCCGATTTAGTTATGTTACCATTGATAGAAACACACATCATTTTGGGTTGGATACTTAACCGGTACTCATCGGTGTTCATGATTCAACAACTAGAATTCAAGTCATCCGACAGACAAGGGAAACCGATAAAATAGGAACCAGTATATGAGGCTGACATAGGAGATTGATCCGACAGGTCTACACGGCAACAATCAACGACATTGGTCACAAAGTTTAATATATTTATTTTTTACGAGGCTGACATGTAAATAAATTATAATATCATTGTAAGCTGACATAAGGCATTCATGTTTATGTTTGGGAAGGGTATTTAAGTCAGTCCAACTAGGTTATTTTGTATATATATACAGAGAGAAGGAATATATAGTGGTGTGATATTGTGCGAGCAATGTTGATCGACTGAATGCAATATAATATTTTGTAGTCAGTCTTGGTTATTGGTTTAGAGGTTTGAGATGCGAAGTAAGTTACCAGTAAAGGAGGACACAATGAAAATAGGTACAGATAGTGCTTGAACCAAAACTCATCCAACATACCAGATGCATTCTTTGAGTTCAAAATTTTGTTTGTAAACTAGTATTTGATGTTTGTAGTCAGTGAGACTCCTTTTGTGATGAGCAGTGCGCTCTAGGCCATTGGCCTTCCTGCATGTGCAGGCCCCTATTGTAATATTTATTCATTTGGCCAATAGATACATATTGTGAGTCACCAATCCCACTGTGGTTTTTCCTCTTTGAGATTTTCCACGTATAAATCTTTGTGTTATGGTGTACGTTCTTATGGTGGCATCATTTCTACTTACTGTTATATTCTTTTATGGTTACCGGTTATTGAAATACTCTGTTAATAAGGTTAAAATTGATCTCACTAGTAGAACACTGATTCACCTCCCCCCCTCCTCAGTGTTCTTGGATTCCAACAATTGGTATCAGAGCCTGGTACCTTGGAGTAAGTCTAACAGCTTAAGGAAAATCCAAAATCCATGGAGATGAGTATGAAGAAACAACTTGAAGTAGCACTTGAAGATTATGATGTTGAAAGGATGAAGAACTTGAAGTTGCAAGATGAGTTGAACTCTGCAAAGGAATTCATTCTTATCCTACAGGAGAGACTGTCATCTGCTCAAGCTATAAGGAAGAAACTTTTACAAAATCACGATGATGAAGAAAATAATGCCCTTAAAGAACAACGCCAAAAGTTGAGCCAGGAGAATAGTGTGATGAAGAATGAAATGCAAGCCCTAACTATGAGGATGTCTAAGGAGATTGAAGACAGGAAGAAGAATGCATAAAATATTGGCAAATCATTGAAAGATAGATCTGAGGAATGCATTAGGTTGGTACATGAGAATGATATGTTGAGAACTGATTTGGTACAAACCCAGAATAATGAGCAGTAGTTGGAAAGATTGATAATAGTCCTAAGGGGAGGTCTGAATACTCCAAATGAATACAAAGACAAGTTTAAGGACAGTTCTACAAAGCTTGATGAGCTATTGAAGGATCAAAGGAGCAAGGGAGAAACTAGAGGTCTTGGATTTGAGCATGGAGAAAGCTCTGGTACTGCAAACAAAGTTGAAGCAACTGATCAGAAGGTGAACCCACCTATCAACTGGAGCTAGAAATTACTTGTAAGGAAACCCAATGCACATAAATTCAAAGGTAGATGTTTTGTTTACAATAAATTTGGTCATATGGAAAGACATTGTAGAATTAGAGAAAATCAAGACAATAATGCAGTTCTCAATTAGTGTTAAAATTGTAAGAAATATGGTCATTGATGAATAATGATGAACAACTAAGGTCCTAACCAGTACTGAGAGGGGGGGGGTGAATCAGTACACACAAAAACTTCACAACATTTTATCATATTAAAACACAGTTGATTGGTTGTCTTCACCACTGTGAATAACCATGGCTATACCGGTTAAGCATAGATACTTCAGACAACATTCCACAGATCTCAAATCTTGATAGCTACTTTACCAGTTTAGTCATGCATGAGTTGCATCAATAATACCACAATCATTTAGCAGTGCATGCATATTCAACTTTAATAAAAAACTACTCAATCATCACATGAAAACTCACAACTCATAACACAAATTTTTCACGTGGAAACCCAAATGGGAAAAACCACGGTGGGGATGAATACCTACAAGCTTGTTTTGAGCTCTTTTGAAGTCCGCTCTATTAGGAGCCTAGTCTGGTTAAAGACTTTACACTAAGGTTCTCTTAGGAATCAATCCTCTTAGGGATCACTCGGTTAAGGGATGGCTATAAACCCTATTAAAGGATGAAACCCTATTAGAGGTTACCTTGCTAGAGGATTTAAAGAACTCAATGAACTTGAGTCACTTGGTTAGAGGATTTGCAACAAGCCTGTTAAAGCTACCCGGTCAAGGGATTTTCCTTCTATTGAAATGGTTAGAAGTCAACAGGTAAACCTCTAATCTTATAATAACACTACTTGCTAAGGCAGATCCTTTTCAGCTCCTCTCCTCTACAATCACACTGCAGATTTTCACACTCTGGTTTGGCAAGTATCTCAACATGCGAACACATACACAACATTTGCCAATATAAACAATAACAAACATCATCGACCTTATAGACAACAATTAGGTTGGTAGCATAAACCCTAAACATTTTAGGTTTACAAATACAAGTGGTCCAATCATGACCGTTAAATCCATTACATAGAATGAAATAATCTAAAACAGATCTCAAGTCATTCTGCATCATCCAATCTTCACCGCATCTAGATAATAGTAACCCATCACGCACACTTCACACACTGCTCAGAACATCGTGCATTCTTGAGGTAGACATTCAATGTATTCGATCTTCACGTGCAAGATCCTCAAAGAAATTATTCATGTGCCCACAGCTGACGTGGCATCTCAATCCTTATCCTTATCATTCACAAAACACTATCGGTTGCACCACATAAGCAAAACCAGAAACCCTAGAGCTGAACAAAGATTACCAACTAGTTTTACACTTAGTGAACCCTGACACCAGTCCACTCCATCCTAGTTGACCATAACCACTTCCAATCTTCATATTGGTGCATACCGATTCACCTTCTTGAGCATATATTGATATCAATGACAACATACATTATCACCGCGCCATCATATGCCAACAATCTCCCCTTTTGGCATTGATGTCAATATTCAGTGTATCATTGCTCAGTATCTGCACCATGTTCAATAACATATACCAGTTCAAACATCACAACCACCACCATCTGGACTAGTTAGTGTGCACTCTACCATATGTCTTCATCATCAGATATATTCTCTCCAAACAATATATCTTCTCCCCCTTTGACATCAATGCCAAAGTGGAGGCACAAGCTTCCAAGCTCCACTATGCTGCTCCCCCTATGGAGTAGCATCCTTCAACACATCAATCCTATAATATTTGTCATTGTAGTACTTGACTGATGTGGAGCACACAACTTTAGTTTACTTCAGGAAGGGGCAGAACCCCTAATTCACCTCTCAAATAGGTAAATGTAGTCTTCAGTAAGGGCTTAGTGAATGTGTCTGCTAGCTACTCCTTACTGGAAACATGTTCTAATGCAACCTCTTTATTCTGAACCTTTTCTCTCAAGAAATGATACTTGAGCTCAATGTGCTTTGTCCTAGCATGCAATACCAGATTTTTGGTAATATTGATTGCACTAGTATTATCGCAGAAAATACTCACCGGTTCAGATATAGGCACTTTGAAGCCATTCAATACATGCTTCATCCAGATTGCCTAAGTGTAGTTCATAAATGCTACCACATACTCTGCTTCAGTTATAGACTGGGAAATACAACTTTGCTTCTTGCTCATCCATGAGACTAGTCTTCCAGCAAGGAGGAACACTCCATCGGTTGTGCTCTTCCAGTCATCCAGATTACCTGTCCAATCTGCATCAATAAACACTTTGAGACTAAATTTTCCATTGTATGGATACCACAATCCATAATCAATTGTCCCTTTCAGGTATATAAGAATCCTCTTTATCACTACCAAGTGGGATTCTCTAGGACTCTTCTGAAAATGGGAAACTATGCCCATTGCATGAGCAATATCTGGTCTATTGTGCACCACATAGTGCAACTTACTGATCATTGACTAGTACTCCTTCTCATCCACCAATGTTGTATCATCCTCCTTTGTCAGTTTGCAGCTGGTCACCATCGGTGTTCCAAGCGGTTTGCACTCCTCCATGCCAAAGGTCTTTAATACCTCTTTGATATACTTGGACTGGGTAATAAAGATACCCTCCTTCATCTGTTGAATCTATAAACCAGTGAAGAACTTTATCTCTCCAATCAGAGACATCTCAAACTCTTGCTTCATCTCATCTATGAATGCATGGCTCATTTCATCATCTCCTCTGAAGATTATGTCATCTACAAATACTTCACAGATTAGAATCTGATCACCTTCAGATTTTAGGTAGATGTTGTTGTCCTCACTTGTTCTCTAAAATCCTATCTTCACAAGATGAGAGTGTAACGGTTCATACCATGCCTTTGGTGCTTGCTTCAATCCATACTGGGCCTTGTGTAATCTACACACCAAGTTACTATCTTTTGACAAAGTAAACCCATCTGGTTGCTCAATATACACTTCTTCTTCTAGGATTCCATTCAAGAATGTAGACTTCACATCCATCTAGTATACCTTGAATCCATTGAATGCTACAAATGCAAGTAGCATTCGAACACCTTCCAGTCTAGCCACTGGGAAAAGGTTTCTTCATACTTTTCTCCCTCTTCTTGAGCATATCCCTTGCATACAAGTCTTGCCTTGTTCCTTACCACTGCGCCTTCTTCATTCAGCTTATTCCTGAAGACCCATTTGGTACCTATTACATTCTTGTGTTCCGGTTTGGGTACCAAGGACCATGTTGCATTCTTTTCTGTCTGGTCCAACTCCTCTTCCATTGCCTTTATCCAGTCTTCATCGGTAAGTGTCTCTCTAGTGGTCTTAGGCTCAAATTCTGAAATCATGCAAGAGTTTTCTTTCACCTTTCTCCTTGTGAGTATCCCTGCATCTTTATCTCCTATGATCTGCTTCAGATCATCATGTAGTTTCACATACCTAGGAATGACCCTAGCTGGTTCTGCTTGCTTTTCCTCTTCTTCTTCCACTCCATCTTCTTCTTCACCTACTACAACTTCTACCAGTATAGGAACACTGAGGTCTTTTTGGTTTTTGCAACTTGTTTCCTTCTTAATCAATTCCCAGAAGGCTACACCCAATTCATCTTCCGCTTGCTTGCTGTAGGTTTCCTCAGGCTCCTCAGGGGATTCATCAACCCTAAAATTGATACTCTCAACAATTTTCTAAGTCCTATTGTTGTAGCATTTGAGAGCTTTGCTTTTAGTGGAATATCCTATAAATATTCCTTCATCACATTTATCGTCAAACTTGTTCTGATGCTCACCTCTCCTGATATAGCACTTACTGCCAAACACTTTAAAATAACTCACATTAGGAGTTCTTCCATTCTAGTACTCATAGGGAGTTTTGTGTTTACCTTTCTTGATGAGTACCTGGTTCATGGTATAGACTGCAGTGCTCATCGCTTCTCTCCAAAAAGTATGAGCTACCTTTCCTTGGATCAACATAGTTCTAGCCGCTTCAACTACAGTCTTGTTATTCCTTTCTGCTATGCCATTTTTCTATGGTGTCCTTGGGGTAGAAAACTACCTCTTGATGTCGTTCTCTTCACAGTACTTGTTGAATTCATCAAAAGTGAATTCACCTCCCTAATTTTTTCTTAGGCATTTTATTCTACTACCGCTCTCCTTCTCCACCAATGCTCTGAAGGCTTTGAACTTTCCAAACACCTCAAACTTGTCTTTCAAGAATGTGACCCACATCATTCTTGAGCAGTCATCGGTAAGAATCATGAAATATCGATCTCCCTGAATGTTTCTAGTTTTCATCAGATCACACAAATCGGTGTGCATTAGATCAAGTAAGTTCTCTGCTGAAAAAGACTTACCTTTGAATGGTGAGGAAGACATCTTCCCAAGTTGACATTCTCTACATAAATCATTCTCCAGTTTGTTCAACAAAGGCAATCCTCTTACTGCCTTGATCTTACTATCCTTTATAATACTATCAAAATTCATATGACAAAGTCTCCTATGCCATATCCAACTGTCATCAAACTTCACCATTAGGCACTGAGTAATCTTGGCATTCAGCTGAAACAGGTTTCCTCTAGTCTACTTATCGGTGGCAATAAGTTCACCACTCTTTCCAATTATTCTGTAGACTCCACCTTTGAACTCCAGAATGAGTACTTTGTTGTTCAACTGAGCAACACTCAAAAGGTTGTGCTTAAGGCCTTCCACCCAGTAGACATCATTCGCACTGCTCTTTCCATTTAGTGATATGGATCTTTTTACTTTCACCATGCAAGGTGTATCATTTCCAAACTGGACAACACCTCCATCATATTCTTCCAGAGAGAGAAACTTTCTCTAGTCACCGGTCATGTGGTGAGAACACCCTCTATCAGTGATCCACTCATTAGAGTTGTCAATGCGAGAGACAAGGGCTTTTTGATCAAACACCTCTTCCTTTACAGCTACAAACACTATGTCCTCACTCTCTTCATCCTCAAATTCTTCATCAGTAACACCTTCATGTATTGCAACAAGACAATTTCTCCTACATCCTCCTTTATACTTTCTAAACCTTTCCGGTTTATCCTTATTTTCATTGTTAGGAAAGTTAACAGCTATATGTCCTATCTTATTGCAGGAAAAACATTTTAGAGGAAGCTTACCTCTGTATTTTCTGGTGCCTTTTGAAAGTCTCTTGGCAAGAAGAGCTTCAAACTCTATCGGAATCTCCTCATCATCCATATCTCTACTTGGCCTAGATTAATAATTGGTGTTGACCTCTTTTCCTTTTCTGGTTGGTGAGAGGGAAACAAACGCTCTAAAGGCTAACTCTATCTTTTAAACACTACCATCATAGCTATTCAATTCATATGCAGTCAACTTTGCAATGATAGAGTCTAGAGATGCCTTTGTCTTGTTGATAGACCTTAACTCCTGAATAGCGGCAACCTTGATTGCATAGACCGACAACAATAATCTCAGAACTTTATTGACAATGGTGGCATCATCAATTGTTCCACAAGTGCTCTTGATATCTCCAACCATAATCTTGATCCTTATGCCATATTGCTGAATGGTCTCACCTTCAACCATTCTCATGTCTTCAAATATTCCTCTGAGGCTTTCTTCCTTAGCCTACTTGACATGCTCATCACTGCCATAAATGGTTTCAAGTGTGTCCCATACATCCTTAGGATTTTCCTTATCTTATACATCAATGAACTCAATATCAGGCATGCTACGAATAAGGGCTTCGATGACTTGCCCATTTTATTTAATCTCTCTTTTCTGATCATCGGTTAGAGTGCCAATGGGGATTACATAGGCATTCTCAACATAGCTCCAGTGTTGAGAACCTAAACTCTTGATATAAATCTTCATTCTGTCCTTCCATATTTTGAAGTTATCCCTATTGAACTTAGGACCTTCCCTCTTCATAATTAAAGCAAGATCTTTTGCCTCAAGTGTTTAAGCTTATATCACCGAGGACCTGGAGTCGCTCTGATACTAATTGATGAATAATGATGAACAACTAAGGTCATGACTAGTACTGAGAGGGGGGGGGGTGAATTAGTACACACAAAAACTTCACAACATTTTATCATATTAAAACATAGCTAACTGGTTGTCTTCACCACTTAGCATAACCATGGCTATATCGGTTAAGCACAGATACTTCAAACAACATTCCATAGATCTCAAATCTTGATAGCTACTTTACCAGTTTAGTCATGCATGAGTTGCATCAATAATACCATAATCATTTAGCACTACATGCATATTCAACTTTAATAAAAACTACTCAATCATCACATGAAAACTCACAACTCATAACACACAAATTTTTCATGTGGAAACCAAAATGGGAAAAACCACAGTGGGGATGAATACCCACAAGCTTGTTTTGAACTCTTTTGAAGTCCGCTCTATTGGGAGCCTAGTCCAGTTAAAGACTTTACAATAAGGTTCTGTTAGGAACCAATCCTGTTAGGGATCACCCGGTGAAAGGATGGCTATAAACCTTGTTAAAGGTTACCTCGCTAGAGGATTTAAAGAACTCAATGAACTTGAGTCACCTGGTTAGAGGATTTGCAACAAGCCTGTTAAAGCTACCCGGTCAAGGGATTTTCCTTCTGTTGAAATGGTTAGAAGTCAATAGGTAAAGCTCTGATCTGATAACAATACTACTTGCTTAGGCAGATCCTTTTCAACTCCTTTCCTCTGCAATCACACTCTGCAGATTTCCACACTCTGGTTTGGCAAGTATCTCAACATGCGGACACAAACACAACATTTGCCAACACAAACAATAACAAACATCATCGACCTTATAGAAAAAAATTAGGTCGGTAGCATAAACCCTAAACCCTAAACATTTTAGGTTTACAAATACAAGCGGTCCAATCCTGACTATTAAATCCATTACATATAATGAAACAATCTAAAACAAATCTCAAGTCATTCTGCATCTTCCAATCTTCACCGCATCTGGATAACAGTAACGCATCACGCACACTTCACACACCACTAAGAACATCAGGCATTCCCGAGGTAGGCATTCCATACATTCAATCTTCACACGCAAGATCCTCAAGGATATTCTTCATGTGCCCACAGTTGACGTGGTATCCCGATCCTTATCCTTATCGTTCACAAAACACCATCGGTTGCACTAGATAAGCCAAACCGAAAACCCTAGAGCTGAATAGAGATTACCAATCGTTAGTCACACTTAGTGAACCCTAACACTGGTCCACTCCATCCTAGTTGACCATAACCACTTCCAATCTTCATACTGGTGCATACTGGTTCACCTTCTTGAGCATATATTGACATCAATGACAACATACATTGTCACCGCTTCATCATATGCCAATAGTCACAAGACAAAAGATTGTAGAATGAATGTGAAATGTTCGACATATGGAAAGTTTGGACATATAGCTAATCAATGCAGGTCAAGGAATGATCAAGGATACTGTCATGCCCAAACATTTGGGCAAAAACGAAACAACAATTTTTTTTTAAAACATAAATACATTAAATAATCTATATTTAAAATGAAATAAATAAGTTTTGTCTTAACTAAGGGTTAACTCTGGGTTAAATAGAATGGTTTACTAAGTTGATTTAATTCAACTCTGCCATTATAGCGTTAATCTTTAGAGTAGACTCATTATTCCCTAAAAGGGGTCATCACAACTTAATTAATTAATTAGACTAAATTACTTAATTTTCTCTAATTAAAATTTCTCCAATAAATAAATCAAGAGATATTAATTATCTCAACAATATCAAAATACTCAAGACTAAATAAAAATAATGTTAACTCATATTAATAATAATTAATTGAGCAAACGTGAAAACGCCTTTAAATTAAATTAATAAAGTTAACCAAATCCAATATAATATTAGATTAATAAATTCATTTTATATTAAAGTCAAATTTAAATCCCCTTAGATATTTAAATCTCAACTATTAAATATTTGGTCAACAATGACCTCATAGGTTAAAATTTTACATTATGCATTTAATAAATTCCATTAATAAAAAATCCCAAAAGATTTTTAACCCAAAAACCATATGGAAATATATGTGTGTGTGTATACTTACTCATATTTTCCTAAATAAAGTCTATCTTAAAAACTAATTTTACCCTAGTCAATATTAGGGGTTAATTAGTCCTACATATTGGCTATAGATAAATTGGGGGGGGGGGGGGGGTAATTCTTTTTTTTTTTTAATTTTAAAAAGAATTTCCCCCTCATTTCATTTTATTAATATTTTATCACAAACCCTAACTAGGATTGTTTATCTATAACTTAACCTAGATTTCATTTCTAATAGTCTCCAATTTCTAACCCTAACCCGAAATTGGGTTAGGGTTTCTTTTCTATCATATTCTTCTCTCCTTTTTTGGGGAGGGTTTGTGTGTGTGTAGGTGGTGGCCATGGCGGTCGAGCAAACAGGAGGCCGAAGGTGTGTTGCAGGGGCCGACAGTTCATGGCGGCCGAGATTTAATGAGGGGACAACAGTGGATTGGAGGGCAGTTGTCACCCATGGGTGCCATTCCATAGGTCGGCCAGGCCGAGCTTGTGGGTCATGGCCCACAGTGGCGGCCGAGATTGCCGCTGTGGGTCGTGGCCCATAGCGCGACCCCGGATGCTCTGTGGGTCACCGCCCACAGAGATGGTCACAACCGCTTTGTGGGTTGCAGCCCATAGAGACGGTCGGAGCTGCTTTGTGGGTTACACCCCACAGTGCGATTGGGCCAGCCCGACCTTTCCCATACTATTCTCCCTCCCTTTTCTTATTTTGTTTATTATTTATTATGTAATTTAGATTTTTTTTTTTTAAAGGGTATATATATATGTACTTGAAATTTTTTATTACATCAGCCTATTTATTAATCATCTAACTAAGAAGAAACAACAAATTAGATGTATAGTTTAGAACATTAGGCATAAACTCTATATAATGTGTGTATATATATATATGTATGTATATATATATATGTATGTATGTATATATATATGTATGTATATATATATATGTATGTATATATATATATGTATGTATATATATGTATGTATGTATGTATATGATTAAATCCATATTTCAATAGCTTTAACGAGCTGATTTTTTAACAGATTGATTTCAAATAACAGAATAGAGGTAGTTTTTATTTTCATTCATTAACATGTAGTTTTCTTTTGGTATGAATTAACAATATCTAGATTAGACTATTTTCCACTTCACATGCTTTTTCCAGATTTAAAGAAAAATATATAACAACAATAAATGTATTTACAGAATAGTAAATATAGTAGAAATAATTTTATTTACAGTTGCAATTAACCTCTTCTAAAATCCATTTGTTTATTAACAGCAAGATGCATCTGCCTAATAATTTTTGGTGTTTAACTATAGACAGAAACAAATATTTCTCCTCTTTTATTAAAAGAACACTACACTACTAACATTTAGATGATTTCATTTCTTTTTTTCTTAGGGAATAACATGAAAGAAAAATGAAACAATTTAAAGCTACATCTATTTTTCCTTTTTAATAGGTTTTCATTTTACTATTAAATAAAAACAGAAAGTAAGTTTATTTTTATCCTTCACAAGCAATAAAAAAAATTAATGAAATAACTCAAATTCGTCTTTTTGCAAATATATAAATACTTCAAATGTAAAATACATCTTTATTACATGGTAAAAACTATTCTAATAGTTACATTTTCCTTTCTACAACTAAATACAATAAGAAGTTCTTTTTCTTTTCTGCAACTAAAATACAATAAACAATAGGACTATTTCAGCTTCCCTTCCAATTCTTTTCCCAAGCAAACCTGCAATAAAAAGTTTTCAGGTTGTGACCATGGAGGCTCACCTCCCAACCTAGGCTTACAAGAAGCCACCCTCGAGCTAGGAGAACCAAGGCTAGATGAGATACACACATTCAAAACACATACAAGCAAGAAAACTTATAACAATATTAACACTCACATCCCAAGGATAAACAATGTCACTTGTGTGACTTTTCAAGTGGGGTGAAGGTGGACCATATACCTAGAGGATAATTCTCCAAGTAGGAGAACATAATGCCATAGAAAGGCTACAAATAAACACATCCACAAGTTCCAAACTTGTACCTACAATTCCTTATGTCCCCCAAGGCATACAAGCCAACAAACTCCCCTTATGATCCTCATTTCATAAACAAAATACTATGCAGCAAGGGCCCCATAACCCCTTGTAAATCACTCTCTTTCAAAGAGAGCCTCTACACTCATAGGCTGTCAAACAATCCTTCACCCCAAGGCCACTCTTCCCTCGCAAGGGTGAGTTTGGCCTTGAAAACTCCCAAAACAAAACTCAAGAAAAACCACAATAACAAAAGAAAAGAACACATAGGGAAGAACTCAACATCTTCCCAACACACTAAGATATCAACAATGAAAATAAACTATAACAAGCAATGTTTTCAACAATACAATAACACACATGAGCTAGAAAAACAACCAACCTTAAATCTTCCAAAAGGGACAATGAATCTTGTAGAAGAGCTGCCCAAATCCACTATCTTTTCCCCTCAAGACTTAGCCAAAAATCCTCCAAAAACTTACCAAAAAAAATACTCAAGAATCTAAGTCTCCAAAATGGATAGTGGTGATCAAACTTCTCCCTCCCAAACTATTCCCTATGAAGACACTCCTCACTCTTTCCAACCCACTTGGGAAGGGTGAAGGATGTTCATAGGTTGGTATTCCCAATAACTAACAAACTCTCTAGCCAAGGAACCTCAAAAAGGTAAAAAGGAATGGGGAAGAGCAATGCCACTCATGAGGAGGGTTGTCTAACCTAGGAAGACTCCTCTAAAGTTGAAATTCGGCCAACTTGGGAAACTTAATTTTTGGGGTGGCTAAACAGGCCCCAGGGAGTGGACACAAGACTAATTTGACCTTCATCCATAGGTACATCATATGGCCCACTAAAAATGCTCCTAACTTGACCCTAGGAGTTAGTTTAACCCCCTAGAAACCCACCCAAAGTTTACCTACAGGTCAACCCTGAGTTGACCTTTCTAATGGCTCCCTATCCAAGACTTTCTTGGGACCATACTAGGATAATTGAAAAATATGCATTGGTAAAACAAATTTCCTCCAAAGGGACATGTCATTGCCAACTCATCCTACAACATGTGTCAAGTGACACTACAAAAAGAATTACACATCACTAAAATACACATGGCAAATGCCCCTTTTTTTGGAATTTATAAATTAAACAATTTTCAAATTAAACACACATCCAAGCATAACATTTATAAATTAAAACACATTTACAAATGAGGTATTATCTCTCCAAATAGACAACCCTTGGCTTCACAAACACACATAGGTCTAGGCTTGATTCTCTGAATAGTTTCCATGGTCACATGGAATATTTTTCCTGCACATCTCACTTGCACATTAGTAATTCCAAAAATCACATATAATATTATCATATAAAAAGAATACAATTCAGACATTGCATACAATTTCAATTATAAAAATCAAGTATCCAATTATCTGATAACATCCACATAAAATAATCTACTAAATGGCATCATCATCATAATCATGGAATTAAATCATTTATAGAGCATGCATCCATAATTTATAGCATCAAAATAAAGTATTGCAAATCAAAGTAAATGACATAATCATATCAATGTCATCCAAACACTGGATCATATAAAATCTATGTCCGACTCCACCTGCAAGGCATCCCAATACAGAATATGAGACTCATCATAAATGTACTTTCTAAGAACTGATACATGAAACACATCGTGGATGTGTGATAGGCTAGGTGGCAAAGATTAATGATATGCAACTAGTCCTATCCTCTCAAGGATCTCAAATGGTTCAACAAAGTGAGGTACGAGCTTAGAACCCTTTCCATAACAGATTGGACTCTTATGCAGTTGCACTCTCAAGAAAACTCTGTCCCCAACCATGAAGCTATAGTCTATCCTCTTCGCATCTGCGTACTTCTTCTACCTATCTTGTGCCTCTGTAAGGTGTTGTCTAATCAAAATCACTTGCTGCTCCATATCACAAACCATTTTAGGACCTATGGCTACTCTATCCTTAATATCATCCCAACTCAAAGGTGTCCTGCAAGGTCTACCATAGAAAGCCAAAAAAGGTGGCATCCTCAAACAAGTGTGATGCCCATTATTATAGGCAAACCCTACTAAAGGAAGGTACTCTTCCCATATGGTCTAACGATCCATGACATACATACGGAGCAGGTCTTCTAACACCTGGTTTACCCTCTCTATCCATCCATGCGTTTCCGGATGATAGGTTGTACTGAAGTTGAGTATGGTACCCATTGCTGCTTGTAACACCTTCCAAAAGGAATAAGTGAAGAGGGAGTCTTTATTTGAGATAATCTTGCATGGAACTCCATGAAGTCTGACAATATCTTGTAATAATACTTGTTCCACTCTTGGTGCTGTGAAGGTAGTCCGAACTGGTGAGAATTGGGCCACCTTGGTCAACTTGTCAACTGTCACCATGATGACGTACTGACATAGGAAGACCAATGACAAAGTCCATCGATGTAGTATCCCACTTCCACTTTGGTATTTCATGAGACTAGAGCAACCCACCTGGATGGTGGTGCTCCACCTTGACTCTCTAGCACTCAAGGCATCGAGCTACTAGTACAACAATGAATTGCTGCATACTTGGCCAATGATGTAACTATCTCAAATCTGCATGCATATTCTTAACACTAGGATGCACTGCATAAGGATCTCTATGAGCCTCCAACACAATGAAATCATGCAATCCTCTAGAAGAACGTACATAGATGTGCCCTCTATGGCGTAGTAGTCCATCAGACTCTAATGAATAGTCTACCTATTTCCCTTCTAGGGTCTGTTGAGATCGCACTGCCTGACATACCTCTAAATACCACTCATCCTCTAGCAGCTACTGCAATATACGACCTCTCAAACTTGTGTCCATAGACATGGAATACATCTCATGGCATCTCCTACTCAAGGCATTTGCAACTACATTCTCTTTCCCCTTGATGTAGTGAATATCCATCCATCTCCTCTGATGAGCATTAAGATTAAGCTGAGTGAATATGTACTGCAAGCTCTGATGATCTGAATGAAGCTCAAAATGATGACCCAAAAGTCTCCACCTCACAAGTGCATGCACTACTGTTGCAAGATCAAGGTCATGCGTAGGGTAGTTAAGCTCGTGAGTCTTAAGTTTCCTAGACTCATATGCTATAACTCGACCCTCCTGCATAAGGACTGCTCCTAATCCATCCAAGGAAGCATCTGTGCATACCATGAAATCACTGAGGGGTCTAGCACAACAAGGACAAGTGCACTAATGAGTGCCCTTTTTAGATCCTGAAAGGCCCTCTCACACCTTTCTGTACACTCGAATTTCTTTCCCTTTCGCTGAAGGGATGTAATAGGATGTGCAACCCTAGAGAAGCCCTCAACAAAGCGTCTGTAGTACCCTGCTAAACCCATGAAACTCCTGACTTCTATCACACTAGTTAGCATTGGCCAATCTATAATAGCTCTGACCTTTGATGGGTCAACTGAGATCCCATCACCAGATATAACATGTCCTAGATATCTGACCTCTGATCTAAAGAATGCACACTTTGATAGGCTACCATACAACTAATTTTCTCTCAAACACTGCAATACCTGCCTCAAGTGCTCCTCATTCTCATTCTCCTTATGAGAATATATCAATATGTCATCAAGGAACACAATCACAAACTGGTCAAGCAAAGTATGAAATACCCCATTCATGAGACTCATGAATACAACTGGAGCATTCGTAAGACCGAATGGAACCATGGTGAACTCATAGTGACCATACCTGGTACGAAAAGTGGTCTTGTGGATATCGCTCTCTATAATCCTCAATTGATGGTACCCTAACTTCAGATCTATCTTGGAAAACAGTTTGGCACCCTGAAGCTGATCAAATGTCATCAATCCTGGGCAAGGGATATCTTTTATTGATGGTCACTTTGTTCAACTGCCTGTAATCCATACATAACCGAAGGGATCCATCCTTTTTCTTCACGAAGATGACTAGTGCACCCCAAGGGGAGACACTAGGATGAATGTGACCCTTCTCTAAGAGTTCCTCAAGCTACATCTTGACCTTATTAATCTCATTTGTGGTCATCCTATATGGTTCTCTTGAAACCGGCTCAACTCCTAGTACAAGATCAGTGTGAAAATCAATCTCTCTGCTAGGTGGCATACCAGGTAGCTCGGAAGGAAACACATCTATAAATTCCTCAAGGATGGGATGATCATCTAGGGAAGGCTCCTTCTCATTCTCTTCCTCTCTATCACTGATGGTGATGGAAAATAACTGATATCCCTTTCACATGCTCCGCTTAAGCTGCAGAGCAGAAATCATACAAAGTGATACAGGCCTCTGAATCCCTGAAATAACTATGGAGGTACCCTGATTGTCCACACACTTGATCTTTTTCTGGTGACAATCCATCTTGGCTCTATGGGCGTATAGCCAATCCATGCCAAGAACAATGCCATAAGATCCTATAGGTGTGACTTGAAGGTCTAGTAAGGTGGTTGTACTCCCAATCTGAAGCTGACAACCCCTAACCACTAACTCAACAGACACTCTATCTCTTGAAGCCAACTCCACTTCCCAACTAACACTTTGCCTAGATGCCACTAGCCTACAATGCTCCACTACCAATGGAGATATAAAAGAATCAGTAGCTCCTAAATCAAACAAGATAGAAACACTGCTACCTCTGATCATACCTGCAACCTCTATGACTGTGGCTTGATGCTCTGCTTGACCGTTGTCAGCCATTGTGAAGACTCTATGGGACTTACCCATGTCCCCAATTGTAGGCTTTGAACTTGTCATCCTTTGATTGCCTGCCATCTGATCCTATGGACACTCTCTTGCCATGTGCCCCATGGCCCCACAAGTGAAGCAAGCACCATGTGTCTGAAACTGAACACCCTGTGGCCTAGAGTATCCCTGTCCTCCTATCCTACTCGAACCACTGAAACCACCCGTGGAGGACTGTTGAGTCCATGCTGGAGGTGTGTAAGGACCCTGTGAACATTGGTCATGCCTAGGACCCTGAGAATACCACTGCTTGGGCTTAAAGCCCTGCTAACCCTATGGAGGCCTTTGCCTCTTATTCTATTGTGGCTGCTGCAGAGGAGGGGGTTTAAAGGACCCCGATGAATTCTTGTGGTTACCCTTCCAGTGGGGTTTCTGAAACCCAAAAGACTGTGGCCTAGGGTTTTTGTTCTCATGCCGATCCTGCGTGTCTTGCGATCTACCCTGAATCTCCTTTGGTATCAAGGCCTTCTCCATGGCAACCCAAAGGCTCCCTGGAGCTACCATCCTAATTGGTCTTGCTATCCTAACATTCAATCCTTTGATAAACTGGTTGACAAGTAACTTCTCATCTTTCAGGTAGTCAACTTAGGGTAAGAGCTCGAAGAACTTGCTCTCATATTGGGACAGAAAGATACCCTTCTACTGAAGGTCATGGAGCTTGTCAATCCTACGCTGCCTATAGTGCTTTGATAGGTACCTATCTCTGAATCTCTCTGTAAAGATGTTGATGAATACTAAGAGCGGGGGTGAATTAGTATGCCAAAAATCTCTGTACTTAAACACTTTGCAAGACTAGCAGTAAACTGATAAAACAATTTAACAAACAAACCAATTAATAAACATGCAAACCAAATAGCTAATAATGCATTCACCCACATAAGTGTAAACACCATAACACAAGATATTTTGACGTGGAAACCCAAATGGAAAAAACCACGGTGAGATGGAACTCACAAGTAACTATCTGCAGAATAGGAACCAGACTGGTTAAGGTCAGACCGGTTAAGGTCTTACAATGTTCTTTACTAGAACAGATCCTGTTAGGAATCTCAATCTCTGTTAGAAGACAAGTTCGATTAAAGAATACCTTACTAAAGGATTTTGGATCCACAGATGTGAACCACCTTGTTAGAGGATTTACAAAAAGGCTTTTGAACCTACCCGATTAAGGGCTACAGACTTGTCAAAGATGTGAGTAATCAACAAGTGTTTGATCTATCTAATAGCACAGACTGCTTGGTTAGATCCTTGATAGCTCATTCTTAATGCACTCCAACATTACTTCAATCTTCTACACATTCATATTCTCTCCAACTCCTCAACCACCTTAAACCCTAGCCGCAATATCAACTATCACAACAACAACTTCAACAACCTAAAACCCTAGACAGATGTCCTTATAAAGGAAACTGATTTCATGTCAGTCCAATAGGATTACATTACAATTTCCTAGGTTCAATGATCCTAGACATACTTGGTAATATGTCACAAAAAGAACCGCTACAGAATCAACATCGTCAAACAATCGGTGGATGGTAATTCATCACACAATGCCAGTTGGTAACTCATCACAGAGTATACCGGTTCATATAAAATGTCGGTTGCCGGTTTGACAAAAATGAAGACTGGTAGAAATGTGTTATGCCACTTTAATCCCTCGTATCGCTTGAGGTTAACATGTCGCTTCAGACCGGGAAACACATTCTGTAAAACATTAATAGTCTAAAGACTATAATACACCATACCGGTTGGAACAAATGCCAGTTGTGTTCTAACTTATATATATAAAGAGGATCTCAATGCAAGTGTGTGTCCATCAATGACAACCACAACATAAAATATCAAAAATGCCAACAATCTCCCCCTTTGGCATTGATGGAAACTCTTAGGAAAATAAAATTTTGACATCTAAGTGTTTTACAACAAAATCATGCCATAAGAAAAATTGCTCCCCCTAAACATATACACTATCCCTTTAACAATACAATGTATAGCACTTTTGCATATAGAGCATAAACATTGAGATATTCAAAGCATATAATCAAAATTTTGATTACCAGATACTTTTCCAAATAGAATTCATCTCCCACTTTGCCAACAATGACAAAGTATAGCTGAACAACCCTATTTTCATTTGATATTAAAAATAATAAAAGTTTATGACAACAAGGAATGATACTTGTCAAAAATAGATTTAAAGTCCTGCAAGAATTGTTTCAATGACAAAGACTAGGACTCAAGTAGGGAGGTGGCTACTTCTCACTCTGTCTGCATCTGGGAGACCTGTTCTTCCATGGCATCAATTGTGCTCATCTCCTATGTAACTATTAAGGCATCCAGGTTCAGATAGCACTTCTGAAGAATTTGCAATTGTGGGAGTAGAACCAGTTGTAGCTCCTGCAAATCTCTAGACCGAGTGCTGATCTCTTGCTCTATTTTTGTTGAATGGATGTGAAATTGGTGAACGGTTTGCCCATAAGTTGTAAAGGAATCATAAGGTAGCTTGAATGTGCTCAAGTAGGACTATAAGTCTATTTCAAGTTTTTGCTTCTGAGCTAGCACATCATCATAGAACAGATGGGGTTGACAGATTTTGCTAAGTAACAAATTTCCCTCATCTAGAGCGTCCCTTATATCCTTTTGTTCTTTCTTCAGTTCAGTCCGGAGCTCATTCAACTTCTTCACTAGAGCTATATTAAGATCTTTTTGATGCTCCTTCTTGACATTAGCCTATGCTGCCTCTTCAAGGCTCTGCACCTGATCATCCACTACCTGTGCATAGGAGCTTAAGTCTAGCTAGTGATGAATCGGTGTTTGGAAGATTTGTACCCGGTATCAAACCAGTAAGCATATCCATAGCCACTTGAATTACATCCTACTCCTTCTTCCATCAAATGATTTCAAGGTGCTCTTGAGCAACCTTGATGCTTTGCATAAGCTCTGTTTCACTTGCAGAATGGAGATCAATAGGACTGGAGAGGTCAGCCAGTTTGGCTTGACTCCCGGTTGCCTTCGGAGTCTCCATCTGGATGCTCTTCTCCACTTCTCTTGCCTTGTCCTCTTCCACTTTCTTCTTCTCCGCTTCTCTCCTCTTCTCTGCTTCCTTGTCCTCCTTAGCCTTTTTCTTTTTTGCTTCCTTCTTCTTCTCATGTTCCTTATCTTCTTCTTCCTTCTTCTTCCTCTCTACTTCCTTCTTCTTCTCCTGTTCCTTAGCTTCCTCTTCCTTCTTCTTCCTCTCTGCTTCCTTCTTTTTCTCCTGTTCCTTATCTTCCTCTTCTTTCTTCTTCCTCTCTGCTTCTTTCTTCTTCTCCTATTCCTTATCTTCCTCTTCTTTCTTTTTCTTTTCATCTTCTTGCTTCTTTTTCTCTTCTTCATCCTTTTTCTTCTTCTCCTTTTCATCTTTCTTCTTCTTCTCCTCTTCATCTTTCTTCTTCTTCTCTTCTTCATCCTTCTTCCGCTTCTCTTCTTCATCCTTTTTCCTCTGCTTCATCTCTTCCTTTGCCACTTCCTGTCTGTCCTCGGCTTGCTTATCAACCTGTTTAGCCTGTTGCTTCTGTCCTGTTGCCTCAGATGGTGTTTCTTGAGTATCATCCTCAACATCCAGAGCATCGACATCAATGGTGTTGATCGGTTCTACAACCAGATTTCCTTCAGCATCAAATAATTCATCCGGTTTGGATATAACCGGTTCTTCTTCAGCTTGTCGGTTGGCTAGAAGCGCTTTGTGAGTTTGGACAACAGTTCTCATATACAGATGAGTGCCTTTTTTGACATCAACAACTCTACCTTCTAACAACCAGAGTCTTCTTTTTCTAGTGAAGAAGAGTCCTTTATTTTGGTCAATTACATCAAACAATTCAGAATTTGACAGGTCGGGAAAGTACTATGCAAAAACCTTCTCCCTAATTTCCTGTTCTTTCTCTACGACAATGTGCCATCTATTGTCTAATGACATATATAAAGAATCTGGTGTCTGAGACTTAATCTCTAAGGGCGAACGGTCATTAACACATAAATAATGTATTATTTCCTTTTCAACCGCTTCCTTTTCATCCTCATTAAAGTCATCAAAACACTCAAGTAAGTCATTTAGCACTTTTCTCCTAATATTCTTTATTGTTCTTTGACAATGTGTTAAAGGTTTGTAGAAAGATATATCTATATTTATCAGTGCAGACGATGCCAGTTCATTCTTTGATGTTCCAACATTTGTACTAGAGGTCTCACCTTCCTCATGACCGAAATAACCAAGTCCATTGGTATTCTTGACCGGTTTGGCAGATTCAAGCTTTTGCTCTAGCTTGACAGTACTCTTGTTGAACTTAGCAGGTATTTCCTTTGACTCAGAGAGTTCTTTGAAAATAGCAGCATTTGTTACCAACAGGTTTTCATTCTCAGAGATGGCAGTGTTCAGTTCTCCATGCATGTCTTCCTTTTCCACCTTTCTTGCATGGAGTTGAGCATTTAGGGCACTCATCTCTTGTTTCAACTTGGAGATCTCATGATCTCTTTCTTTCACTAGGTCTTCAGCTTTTCTCCGGTTCTTAAGCTCTTAACACATCTGGATAGTCAGTCCTTCCAACTCCTTTCTCAGGTTGGATTTTGATTCATTCAACTTATTTACTTCAACAATTAGGGCTTCCATGTCTGCTTCATCTGAACAACTATTTTCAGATAGCTCCATCAACTTTTTTGCATGTTCTCTTCATTTTGCTTGAGATACCTTGTATTTGACCATAAGATCATCATAGGCTTGCCCAGACTGAGTGAGCCGATGGGTAAGTTCCCTCAATGTGCATTCCCCCATATCTCTTTCCAAGTGGTTAAACTTATAGAAAGGTTTTCTCTGATACCAATTGATGAATACTAAGAGGGGGGGGGGTGAATTAGTATGCCAAAAATCTCTGTACTTAAACACTTTGCAAGACTAGCAGTAAACCGGTAAAATAGTTTAACAGACAAACCGGTTAATAAACATGCAAACCAAATAGCTAATAATGCATTCACCCATAGAAGCACAAACACCACAACACAAGATATTTTGACGTGGAATCCCAAATGGGAAAAACCATGGTGAGATGGAACTCACAAGTAACTATCTACAGAATAGGAACCAGACCGGTTAAGGTCTTACAATGTTCTTTACTAGAACAGATCCTATTAGGAATCTCAATCTCTGTTAGGAGACAAGTCCGATTAAAGACTACCTTGCTAGAGGATTTTGGATCCACAGATGTGAACCATCTTGTTAGGGGATTTACAAAAAGGCTTTTGGGCCAACCCGGTTAAGGGCTACAGACTTGTCAAAGATGTGAGTAATCAACAAGTGTTTGATCTATCTAATAGCATAGAATGCTTGGTTAGATCCTTGATAGCTCATTCTTAATGCACTCCAGCATTACTTCAGTCTTCTACACATTCATATTCTCTCCAACTCCTCAACCACCTCAAACCCTAGCCGCAATATCAACTATCGCAACAACAACAACTTCAACAACCTAAAACCCTAGACATGATGTCCTTATAAAGGAAATTGATTTCATGTTGGTCTAATAGGATTACATTACAATTTCCTAGGTTCAATGATCCTGGACATACTTGGTAATATGTCACAAAAAGCACCGCTACAGAGTCGGCACCGTCAAACAATCAGTGGATGGAAACTCATCACAGAGTATACCGGTTCATATAAAATGCTGGTTGCCAGTTTGACAAAAGTGAAGATTGGTAGAAATGTGTTATGCCACTTTAATCCCTCGTATCGCTTGAGGTTAACATGCCACTTCAGACCGAGAAACACATTCTGCAAAACATCAATAGTCTAAAGACTATAATACACCATACCGGTTGGAACAAATGCCAGTTGTATTCTAACTTATACATATAAAGAGGATCTCAATGCAAGTGTGTGTCCATCAATGATAACCACACCATAAAACATAAAAAATGCCAACAGATGTCCCAAGTGACAGTGTCCCCAGCTAAATCATTCTTGTACTCCTCTTGCCTCCACCATGTGGAATTCATCCCTCTCAGAAGGTGAATGGCAATCCTTGCCTTCAAATTTCTCTCATTGGGATGCAATCTGAAGCACTTGTCTAGATTCAAAAGCAAAGCCTCAACCTCTACCCCATCTGTGGATCCTGCAAAGGATGGGGGATGAAGACGTAAAATCTCCCTAATCTGATCCTCGGGATCACAAGGTTCTCTCTCAAAAATAACTAGTGCCACTATTGGAGGTGCCTCAGGTAGATGGACTAACTCAGGCTCATGCTCAGCCTGGGCCTCTATACGATTAGGAGGTGGACTCCTACTCCACTCCCTAGCTGCGGATCTATGACTCTCAAAATTCTGGTGTTCTGCTTGATGATTTACTATTGGGAGTCTATCCTAAACTATGCCTATCAGGTTCTGGAGTGCAACCAAAATGTCTCTGTTGGGGTCAACCCTTTTTTTGAGAGGAGCTTCCCGATCCCCTTCTCGATCCAGCTCATCCCGCACAACATTCTCACATGCCATGCAAGCATGTCTAGGACCCCTACCACGCTTACGAGCTTGTCGTGTAACCAGCGACATCCCTAATAATCAATAAAATAAAATAAAGTAAATAAATAAAATTAATAACAATTCTTATAGAAAATAGTATTAAAAGCAAAACGTAATGGAGAAAGGTTCCTAGTGTTGGAAACCTTGCTCTGATATGAAAATGTCATGCCCAAACTTTTGGGCAAAAATGAAACAACAATTTTGTTTTTGAAACAACATAAATACATTAAATAATCTACATTTAAAATGGAATAAATAAGTTTCGTCTTAACTAAGGGTTAACTCTGAATTAAATAGAATGGTGTTTAATTCAACTCTGCCATTATAGTGTTAATCTTTAGAGTAGACTCATTATTCCCTAAAAGGGGTCATCACAACTTAATTAATTAATTAGACTGAATTACTTAAATTTCTCTAATTAAAATTTCTTCAATAAATAAATCAAGAGATATTAATTATCTCAACAATATCAAAATACTCAAGACTAAATAAAAATAATGTTAACTCGTATTAAAAATAATTAATTGAGCAAACGCGAAAAATGCCTTTAAATTAAATTAATAAAGTTAACCAAATCAGATCTAATATTAGATTAATAAATTCATTTTATATTAAAGTCGAATTTAAATCCCCTTAGATATTTAAATCTCAACTATTAAGTATTTGGTCAACAATGACCTTAGAGGTTAAAATTTTACATTATGCATTTAATACATTCCATTAATAAAAAATCCCAAATGATTTTTAACCCAACAACCATATTGAAATATCTACGAGAATTAGCATCTATATATATGTGTGTGTGTGTGTGTGTGCATACTTACTTATATTTTCCTAAATAAAGTCTATCTTAAAAACAAATTTTACCCTAGTCAATATTAGGGGTTAATTAGTCCTACATATTGGCTATAGATAAATAGGGGGGGTATTCTTTTTTTAAAATTTTAAAAAGAATTTCCCCCTCATTTCATTTTATTAATATTTTATCACAAACCCTAACTAGGATTGTTTATCTATAACTTAACCTAGATTTCATTTCTAACAATCTCCAATTTCTAACCCTAACCCGAGGTTGGGTTAGGGTTTCTTGTCTATCATATTATTCTCTCTTTTTTTTTTTTGGCGGGGGGGGGGGGGGGGGGGGGGTTGTGTGTGTGTAGGTGGCAGCCGAGAAAAGGGGAGGCCGAAGGTGTGTTGTAGGGGCCGACGGTTCATGGCGGTCGAGATTTAATGAGGGGACGCCGACAGATTGGAAGGTGGTTGTCACCCGTGGGTGCCGCCCCACAGGTCGGCCAGGTTGCTCTATGGGTCACCGCCCACAAAGACGGCCATAGCTACTGTGTGGGTCACTGCCCACAGAGACAGTCGCAACCGCTCTGTGGGTTGCGACCCATAGAGACAGTCGCAACCATCTCTGTGGGTTGCGGCCCACAAAGACAGTCACAACCGTCTTTGTGGGTTGTGGCCCATAGAGATGGTTGAAGCCGCTTTGTGGGTCACCGCCCACAAAGATGGCCAGAGCCATTCTATGGGTTACACCCCATAGTGTGACCAGGCCAACCCGACCTTTCCCATACTATTGTCCCTCCCTTTTTCTTATTTTGTTTATTATTTATTATGTAATTTTTTTTAAAACTTTAAAGGGTATATATATATATACATAGATATATACATATATACACACATATACATATATACACACATATATATATCGGAGAACAACAGATTTATCTAGAATGAGACAAAACTATAATTTGCAACATATTTCATTTCCAGATTATAATGTATCCAATAATTGTGTATATGTATATATATATGTATATATGTATATACATATATATACATATATATATGTATATATGTATATACATACATACATATATACATACACACACACATATATATACATAGATACATATATATATGTATATATATGTATATATGTATGTATGTATATATATGTATATATGTACCTGAGCATTTTTATTACAACAACCTATTTATTAATCATGTAACTAAGAAGAAACAACATATTAGATGTATACTTTAGAACATTAGGCATAAATTCTATATATATATATGATTAAATCTATATTTTAATAGCTTTAACAGGCTGATTTCAAATAACAGAATAGAGGTAGTTTTTATTTTCATTCATTAACATGCATTTTCTGTTGGTATGAAATAATAATATCTAGATTAAACTATTTTCCACTTCACATGCTTTTTCCAGATTTAAAGAAAAATATATAACAACAATAAATGTATTTACAGAATAGTAAATATAGCAGAAATGATTGTATTTACAACTGCAATTAACCTCTTCTAAAATCCATTTGTTTATTAATAGCAAGATGCATCTGCCTAATAATTTTTGGCGTTTAACTATATACAGAAACAAATATTTCTCCTCTTTTATTAAAAAAAAACTGCACTACTAACATTTAGATGATTTCATTTCTTTTTTTCTTAGGGAATAACATGAAAGCAAAATGAAACAACTTAAAGCTACATCTATTTTTCCTTTTTAATAGGTTTTCATTTTACTATTAAATAAAAACAGAAAGCAAGTTTATTTTTATCCTTCACAAGCAATAAACAGAATTAATGAAATAACTCAAATTCTTCTTTTTGGAAACATATAAATACTTCAAATGTAAAATACATCTTTATTACATGGTAAAAACTATTCTAATAGTTACATTTTCCTTTTTGCAACTAAATACAATAAAAAGTTCTTTTTCTTTTCTGCAAGTAAAATACAATAAACAATAGGACTATTTCAACTTCCCTTCCAATTCTTTTCCCAAGCAAACTTACAATAAAAAGTTTTTAGGTTGTGACCATGGAGGCTCACCTCCCAACCTAGGATTATAAGAAGCCACCATCGATCTAGGCTAACCAAGGCTAGACAAGATACACACATTAAAAACACATACAAGCAAGAAAACTTATAACAACATTAACACTCCCATCCCAAGGATAAACAATGTCACTTGTGTGACTTTTCAAGTGGGGTGAAGGTGGACCATATACCTAGAGGAGAATTCTGCAAGAAGGAGAACATAATGCCATAGAGAGGCTACAAATAAACACATCCACAAGTTCCAAACTTGTCCCTACAACTCCTTATGTCCCTCAAGGCATACAAGCCAACAAACTCCCCTTATGACCCTCATTTCATAAACAAAATACTATGCAACAAGGGTCTCATAACCCCTTGTAAATCACTCTCTTCCAAAGAGAGCCTCTACACTCATAGGCTATCAAACAACCCTTCACCCCAAGGCCACTCTTTCCTCCCAAGGGTGAGTTTGGCCTTGAAAACTCCCAAAACAAAACTCAAGAAAAACCACAATAGCAAAAGGAAAGAACACATAGGGAAGAACTCAACATCTTCCCAACACACTAAGATATCAACAATGAAAATAAACTATAACAAGCAATCTTTTCAACAATACAATAACACACATGAGCTAGAAAAACAACCAACCTTAAACCTTCCAAAAGGGATGATGAATCTTGTAGAAGAGCTGCTCAAATTCACTATCTTTCCCCCTCAAGACTTAGCCAAAAATCCTCCAAAAACTTACCAAAAAAACTAGTCAAGAATCTAAGTCTCCAAAATGGAGAGTGGGTGATCAAACTTCTCCCTCCCAAACTATTCCCTATGAAGACACTCCTCACTCTTTCCAACCCACTTGGGAAGGGTGAAGGATGTTCATTGGTTGGTCTTCCCAATACCTTACAAACTATCTAGCAAAGCCACCTCAAAAAGGTATAAAGGAATGGGGAAGAGCAATGCCACTCATGTGGAGGGTTGTCTAACCTAGGAAGGCTTCTCTAAAGTTGAAATTAGGCCAACTTGGGAAACTCAATTTTTGGGGTGGCTAAACAAGCCCTAGGGAGTGGACACATGGCTAAATTTGGTCTTTATCCATAGGTACATCATATGGCCCACTAAAAATGCCCCTAACTTGACCCTAGGAGTTAGTTTAACCCCCTTGAAACCCACCCAAAGTTTACCTACAGGTCAACCCTGAGTTGACCTTTCTAATGGCTCCCTATCCAAGTCTTTCTTGGGATCATACTAGGATAATTAGAAAATATGCATTGGTAAAATAAATTTCTTCCAAAGGGACATTTCATTGCCAACTTATCCTACAACACATGTGTCAAGTGACACTACAAAAAGAATTACACATCACTAAAATACACATAGCAAATGCCCCTTTTTTTGGAATTTATAAATTAAACAATTTCCAAATTAAACACACATCCAAGCATAACATTTACAAATTAAAACATATTTACAAATGAGGTGTTGTCTCTCCAAATAGACAACCCTTGGCTTCACAAACACACATAGGTCTAGGCTTGATTCTTCGAATAGTTTCCATGGTCACATGGAATAATTTTCTTGCGCATCTCACTTGCACATTAGCAATTCCAAAAATCACATATAATATTATCATATAAAAAGAATACAATTCAGACATTACATACAATTTCAATTATAAAAATCAAGTATCCAATTGTCTCATAACATCCACATAAAATAATCTACTAAATGACATCATCATCATAATCATGAAATTAAATCATTTATAAAGCATGCATCCATAATTTCTAGCATCAAAATATTGTACTGAAAATCAAAGTAAATGACAAAATCATATCAATGTTATCCAAACAATGGATCATATAAAATCTATGTCCATAATGTATCAAAATATAGTATCAATAATAGGTCCAACATGAAAATAACTGAAATGCTATGATGGCTCGGGGTGGGGCCTCATAGATACAATAAAGCAATTCAGAAAATTAATGTCACTTGCTATGCATGCAACAAAATAGGACATATTGCTAAAGTTTGCAGAAGCAGGAACAATCCGGTAGGAAATGATGAGAAAGGAAAACAAAAGGTTGATATTCGAAAGGAGCATAAGAGGAAATGGGTTAGGAAATTTGAAGATCAACTGATAGAGACAAACAACTCGGTTACTCAACTGACAGAGCATAATGTTCCTACACTGGAAGGAAACTGATTCGGTAACTAAGGCATTAGCCTTAAGGGGAGGTAAATTAATGATAGATCTTGCATTAACCCTGGTAGTGGTCTCAAAGATTGTTTTAGATCTTGGAGAATTTATTCTGATGTTTTTTCCGATACTGGGCTTATGGATTTTGAATCTAGTATGATAAGCTGACACACATTTATGTCAATGTAAAATTAGATTTTTTCACAGAATAAGAGGGAAATGCTGGTTCATTTCTGATCACACAACATTCAAAGCGAAGCAAAGTGAGTTCAAGGAGATTCAAGGTGATCAAGAACATTGTCAAGCAAATTTTAGTGCATTTAGAACAGATTTTCAAGAGCTTTCACCGGATAAGGTTGTGAGGTATTTTATCAGTTTCCAAGCTATATTTTGTTTGCAATGGCTTCTAGATCAGCTCTTTCTCCAGTAAGTTTGGATACCCCTATTGTTGTTGACATCAAGGATCGTCCATGCCCAATTTTCAAGCAATTACCATAGATTACGAAGGTCGATGATTCAGTCGGCACATTTTTTAGGGTTCCAAACGGAGTTCTGTATATTGAAGATGTTCATGCATATATCCACTGCACTCTAGAGGATTTAGGTTCTACTGAAATCAAAACAATGTACATGACAAATATTCTATATATGAAGGGATTGATGAAACTGGAATTCCAAATTCTGAAGGATTAGGGTTTCACAGACATTTTGGAGAATGATTCGATATGTGCTGAGCCATATCCATAGGGAATTGATGTGGCTAGACCAACCTTACTAAATCACCAAGGAGGATATTCGTGCAATCACTGGTTTGCCCCAAACTGGTCAGACTCCCAGAAAGAAGAAAATACCTAATAATGAGGTGGAGAAGTTAACTGGTGCAACTTTTGACAACTGGTCATTAAGGATAAGCATTTTCAGAGACAAAGTTGTTCAATTTGCAAGCATGATCATCAGTTACAAGGTAACCCAATCAAATTGATTGAACTCTATTTCCAGTTCATGCATTTACTGTGCTCATCAGATGGTCAAAGAAAATGATAGATATGATCTCTGTTAATGGATGTGTGAAGAACTTATTTCAAACCTAGGGAAGATTAAGGGTAAGAAGAAAGGTGTTTTTAGGTATGGCAACCTTGTTATTTTCTTGATGCTTTTCTTTTTGAATTAGTTATCGAGATCTGGTAAAACACAATGGGCATTTGATATGCCGATAGGGAAACAAATAAAAGATTCTATAAGAGGCTTGGGATATGACAAGGAGAGAGACTCCATTTTGTGGGCTTATTTCAAATCTTTGCATAAGACAATGAAGAAGAGAGAGAGAGTGCCTAAGCATATTATTGATAAGTAATCTACAAAAATCTGCTCTATGGTAAAGAAGGATGAAACATTGATGGAGGCAATGCAACCATGAAAGATCTGAATCACTGAGATGGGTTATAAGGTTGATGTTGAGATCTTGGACTTATATGACAAGACTCTTATTGATGCCCTGATTGATGAAGATGAGAAAACCTTTGGGACAACAAAGCAAAAGGAATCCAAAGTTCAAATAGATTTTAGCAAGAAGAAGAGGGAAGGAAAAATCAAGAAGGTCGGTGAAGCTGTGGAGAAGATGTCGTCTAAAATCAAACAAATAATTAGACTAGCAGAAGGGTCATCTCCGGCAACAGTTTAGACTCCACTAATAGCAACAACCGACAAGGGTGTATTGAAGAGGAAGAAACCAAAAACTTATATCTCCCCTATTGAATCCAGTTCTGATACTGATGTTGTTCTCTCAAAGATTCCCAATACATACATTAGGATACCGAGGAAGAAGCCTAAGGAAGGAAAGAAACAAAAAGTGAAGGTCACTCCTCCTACAACCCCAAAGAAAATTTTGGAGAAGAGGAAACCGATTAAAGAGTCTACTTCTACACTCGATAATAAGAAATCAGATATAGATATATCTCTCGAATTTAGTAAGAGTATTGAGGTCATTCCTCCTCTCTTAGTTGCTGAATTGATAGATCAAATAACTAAAGATGGAATTTTGAGTAACATCCAACATTACTATGTACATATGGATGATAAGGAATAAATCGATATTGAGGAAGCAATTATATATATTTATATAAAAGAAGGCATTACTAGAGATTAAAAATCAAATACCGAGAGATTTGTACAATAAGCTAGATGCTAGGAGATTGTCTGTAGTTGAAGAGGATAAAATATAAAGATGCAGGAGTTATTGACTGTTTGTGGTACAATAACTGATGAAGAGTTGCAACAGTGTCTAGAATATGCAAATAAAACAATTTTTCGGAGCAGACACTGACATGTGAGTCTAATGGTTGGTAGAGTAAATGAAATAGTTAAGGAGACCCACGAGGCATGGGTAATATTCTTTGTAGATAAACCTGATTTCTTTACTCCACTGGTATTCCCTCCTCAGTGTGGTATTCAAGACATGTTAGTTGATGGTTAAGGGGAATGTATATTAGGTTTGGATCCACTAATTTTGGAACATAAACTAATAGAGGATATTCCTTCAACAGTATCACATGTACATAATGTAGAGAAATCGCTAGATTACACTGAAGTTGTGCATGATAAGTAGGATACACTAGAACAAAACATTCTGGATTTAGAGGTTATTGATGTAGATACATAAAATAAATAGGTTGAAGATATTGGACCTCCGACAAAAAATGTACATACATAAGAGGTTAAGGTTGAGTAGGTTACTGCACCAAGTGGCGAAGCCACCGATGTTAGTCAGTAGGTTAGAGAGTCTAGTAATTCATTGTTGGCACTTGGCTCATCTGGTCAAGTTGATTTTGGACAGAGGAATATTGAGTAGCTGATCATTTTTGAATTGATGTATGTTGTAGCTCAGAAGTTAAGGAAGGAAGGAACTGAAGACAAGCAAGTCATTAAGAAGGCCATTCCAATTCTACAATAGCTAGTTCTAGGATAAACTAGTCTAGTAGCTAGCCCCTCTTGTAAGCTTAAGATTTTGACTTAACACATTGCAAAAGAGTTTCAAACTCTTCAACAGATATCAAACTAATAGTTAATAGAGAGATAAAATGCAAATAGGAAGGTCACATGTGACAATATGATCATATCAGAAAAGATGAAGATGATAGAGCAACTAACAAAGATTGATGAGGCTCTTAATCAATACAATTGAATATATAGGTCTTGTACTAACATCGACAAACTTACAGCTAACTTGGAGCTAAAAACAAAAGCAAAAAAGGCCCGGTTGAAACATTTGGCTAACAATTTTGATGGTACTCAGTCATTGACCAACGCTATTGATGGTCAAATTTTGGTTACAAAATCTGAGATATCAACCTTAGAGAAAGATATGGACAGGTTAAACCGGCAAGCTAGGGAATTGAGAGGATTGGTAAGTCCTTGGTTGAACGCTTTGTTACTTTATAACCAGGAAAGTTTAGAATTGATGAATAAACCCGCACTGACAAACCTAATTAAAGAAGAATTCATGCATACATTCTTAATGGGTTTGTATCTATTTTCGGAACATTGAAAACTGGTTGGGATACTTACTTAGAGGATTTTTTAAGGGCACTTACCCGAATATATTCAAGTACATATAGATCTGGTAAACACATTCTTTTGCCCCGCCTTTGTCATTTATGTCAAAGGGGGAGTGGTTGTTGTGAAAAATGTTAAGGGACATAAGAAGTAATGTATATCTCGGGGGGGCATGGTCAGTTTGGGTCATGAATTTTGGGAGGAACTAGGACAACACTTCAACAATCCATTTTTTTCACATGAGTGTTGCCATCAATGCCAAAGGGGGAGATTGTTGGCAATTGACACTCATCCGATTTAGTTGTGTTGTCATTGATGGCAACACACATCATTTTGGGTTGGACACTTAACCGATACTCACCAGTATTCATGATCCGACAACCGACATTCAAGTCATCTGACAGACAAGGGAAACCGACAAACTGGGAACCGGTATATGAGGCCAACATAGGAGATTGATCCGACAGGTCTAAACGGCAACAATCAATGACATCAGTCACAATGTTTAATGCACTTATTTTTGTCTAGGTCGACATGTAAATAAATTATAATATCATTGTACACCGACATAAGGCATTCATGTTTATGTTTGGGAAGGGTATTTAAGTTAGTCTGGTTAGGTTATTTTGTATATATATAGAGAGAGAAGGAATATATAGTGGTGTGATATTGTGCAAGCAATGTTGTTTGATTGAATGCAAATATAATATTCTATAGTCGGTCTTGGTTATTGGTTTAGAGGTTTGGGATGCGAAGCAAGTTACCAGTAAAGGAGGACACAATGAAAACTGATGCAGACAATTCTTGAATCGGAACTCATCCAGCATAGCAGATGCATTCTCAGAGTTCAGAATTTTGTTTGTAACCCAATATTTGGTGTTTGTAGTCAGTGAGGCTCCTTTTGTGATGAGCAGTGCACTCTAGGTTGTTGGCCTTCCTGCATGTACAAGCCCCTATTGTAATATTTATTCATTTGGCCAATGGATAGATATTGTGGGTCACCAATCCCATTGTGGTTTTTCCTCTTTGAGGTTTTCCACATATAAATCTTTGTGTTATGGTGTATGTTCTTGTGGTGGCATCCTTTCTACTTACTGTTATATTCTTTTGTGGTTACTTGTTACTAAATTACTTTGTTAATAAGGTTAAAATTGATCTCACCGGTAGAACACTAATTCACCCCCCTCTCATTGTTCTTGGATTCCAACAAGATGTGCCTACTAGCATGGTGTGTGGTGGATTGAATGTCGGTTCAGTAGGATTAGAATGTTTTTAACTACAAGGACAATGCTTTAATACATATGCATTTATGAGCAGAGATTTTGATGGCTTGGGTTGGCGGATGGCCTTTGAAATGGCGGCAAAGTGTTGAATGCCTTGACTTCCTTAACATGGCTCAATTGTGTTTTGCAGAGTGTTTTCTTTGGGAATTTTAATTGTATTATTATAGAGATTGTTAGATGAGCGGAGTGAGTGTGAGTACAAAGGTGGTGTCATTGTAGTTGTGAAGGATATGGAGGCTAGTTTTACTTTTAAAACTGAGAGGCCGTTGGTTCCTTTTGTCAGGTGAGTTTGAGATAGAAGGCTAAACAACCTCTTTTGTTTCAAGGACAAGAGGTTAATTGATGCAGTGAAGTTGCTATAAGGGGAGGAAATTAATCATATTAGTCACCGATACTGGACGAACATGGATATTTATTCGCTAATGGCGACATGGGGTCTAGAATTTGAAACCTTTGTGGATGCTGTGAAAGGGGCTATGCGGGCTCTGGTATCAAAGGAGTATCTAGGAAGGATGGACTCCATTTTTGAATGGGTGGTGTCAGGTGTTGAGTTTAATGTGTTTGATGGAGTCAATGATGACGCTTTTGATGGGAAAGTGTCGTTTGTAAGATGGTAGGAGGGAGACTTGAAAGAGAGGTTTCAGGCATTGTCTTTGCATGAATGGCAAGATTTGAATACCTTCGTGGAGTTGATGCGTGTGGAAGAGGACCTGAGAGAAGCAATAGAGGAGGTCGGGTGGGAGGTGGGACGTAAGCTGCGACCAAGAAAGCAGAAGATTGAAGTAGGCGATGGCTATACCAGGTTATGCGGGGGCTTCGCTTGAATACTTATAGTTTTTTGTATCCATTTTGTATGTCTCAGTTAGGCAGAGCTCTGTTCTGGTTTCTTTAGACTGGTGCTATAATTTCCTTGATTCATGTTTTGGTGTTTACATTTGAGCATAGATGAGCTCATCTTGGTGTATGTTTGGAAATTATGGGGGATTTAATTTTGTGTTGCAAATTTGTTGTATGGGGAGATGTTGTCTTTTGATAGTTTTGGGATGTTCTATAATCATTTATTTTAATTAATAAAATCATAATATTACCGATCAATTTTTTTTATATATACATATATACATGTGTGTGTATATATATGTGTGTGTGTGTGTGTACATATATATACATGTATATATATATGTGTGTGTGTACACACACATATATACATGTATATACATACATACATATATATGTTTATGCATGAGAAGGTACACTTGACGTGTAGATGTTTTAATACATACATATATATACACATGTATATACATATGTACACACACACACACACATACTTATACATATATGAGTGTTAAAATCCCCTTATGATGATTTTAGTTACTTTGAAATACATACATACATACATACATATATATATATATATATATATATATATATATATATATGTATATATGTTTGTATAATATATACATATACATATATGTGCATAGCCATATATATATATATATGTATATATATGTATATATATATATGTGTGTATATATATGTATGTATATATATGTATATATATGTATATATATATGTGTATCTATATATGTATATATGTATATATATATGTGTATATATATACATGTAATATATATTTATACATGTATATATATGTATATACATATATATATATATACATATATATATATATACATATATATACATATACATATATACTATCATGCCAAAAATTTAGGGCAAAAACAGAATGATTTTTATTTTTATTTTAAATACTAATTAATTAACAAAGTTTGCTAACTTGACATGCATTAACATGTTTGCCATATCAATATTCGAGCTAACTCTGATACTAACTAAGTAACGAAATTAATTAAAAATTTATTTGCGGAAAACTAAGTGATCTAATTTATTTTCTCATCAAACATAGTCAATAGTTTAATTAAAACAAACTCATTAAAAATAGTAGATGAAGATAAATTTAGTCTCCAATAAGACTATATTGTCTAAAATCCATTTTAAATCATTAATTAGAATAATCGATTAAAGTGTCAATTAATTTCTTAATAAATGTCTCCCTTAAGTTTATTTTTATTAAAAACAAAAGAAAACAATCCTTTTCTTTTATAGTTCCATGATTGAGAACCAACTCTTAATTAAACATTTGATTTACCATTTGGCCTATAAACAACCTTATTATTAATTGTTTAAAAATTAAATAAACATTAATACACATAATGCATCCGGAAATATCTTAATGGTATGTAACTAAAGTAGATATCTTTTTATTTTCATTCAAATATTTTAACTCTTAGAAAACCCATTAATATCTACTATCTACAGCATCCTCTCTCTCTCTCTCTCTCTCTCTCTCTCTCTATATATATATATATATACATACATATATATATATATACATAGTGTAATATTGTTATATGTATATATACATATATATATAGTGTATATATTGTTATATGTATATATACATACATATATATATATATATGTATATATACATATAACAATATATACACTATATATATATATATATATATAACAATATTACACTATATATATATATAATTATTTATGTTTTTAATCTCCAAACCCTAGCCCTTTCTTTATTACTCTTTATATACATATTATTATCTTTTTTTTTTTTACATCATACTTCACTTATTTACCCTAGCCCTAACTGGGCTAGGGTTCCATGTTATTTCCTAAGTTTTGCAGGGGTGGTGCTCGGGCGTTTTGTGTAGGGTCGACGGCATTTTTAATAGCGGCCGAATGTGGAAGGGGTGAGGGCAGTTTAATGCGGCCGAAGAGGTTGTGGTGGCGCCGCCAGTGGGATGACCCACTGTGAGGGTCGCGATCCACATAGCGGCCTTGGTTGCTGTGTGTGTCACGGCCCGCACAGTGGCTGCGGCCACTGGTGCGTTCCGCGGCCCACATAGGGAGTGCAGGCCTTGTGCGTTCCGCGGCCCGCACAGAGGCTGCAGCCTCTGTGTTGGTCGCGGCCCGCATAGGGTCCGCGTGCCCTGCGCGGCCCTTCCCAAAAACTTCTTTTTTTTATTTTTATTTTATATATATATATTTTAATTATATATATATATATATATATATATTTTCAAATATATATTACATGCAAATTTATTTTTTGAAAAAACAACAAAGGTAATTTATTAAGATAAATGAATCTATATATATATATATATTAAATTTCATATGTATATATATATATATATATATATAATGGAATATATATATTTTTAGGTTTACATCTTTGTTTGTTTTGTAGAAAACAGATTTATAAAATTTATTTTTAACTCTACTATATGCATGCAATTCTAGTTAATGCCTTTCTATTTATTTTTATTTTAAATGCCTAAAAATGGAATAAGTTTCTTCCTAAACTATTTATCATAACACATCGGATATATATATATATATATATATATATATATATATATATATATATATATATATATATATATATATATATATATATATTCTTGAACTTAGGAATTACTATTTTAGGAATGCATTATTCTTTTCTGCAATAAATACATTTACTAATTCTACAATTAAAACAACAACTAAATAAACACATTTTTTTTTTATACTTAAAATCTAACAACAAATACAACTCATATTTTTCTGCAAGTAAAATGAATACAATATCACAGATAAAAGAAAAAAAAACACAGAATTAAAATAAACTGGTTTTCATATTACAATGACCTTTGCATGCAATTCAAAAGTAATTCCTTTCAAACAGAAAATAGGAATAAATCTAGCTTTTTACAATATTAAAGATATTCTACAAAGTTTACAAGATGTTTCTTTATTAAAATACAATAACAAATCTCATGTCTATATATCAAATTTACAATTTGCCTCTCATTTCAATGAATGAGGGTATATATATACTTGTTTTTAAACTAATAATTAAAACTGCAAATTAAATCTCTGCAACAAAAATCTCCTCCAACCTTTCACTTGTCCTATACTTTTCTCTCGACAATCCTGCATAATAATCACAAATATGACCATGGAGTGCTCACCTCCCAGCCTAGGCTAACTGGTAGCCACCCCCGAGCTTGGAGAACCAAAGCCTAGACGGGTAACAAACATGCAACACATAAAAGGCAGAAAACACACAGATTTCAAACACACTCCTAACTTGGCTATACTTCACCACACTTTGGTGATGACCTTTTCAAGGGTGGTAGTGGACCAATACCCTAAGGAGAACTGCAAGTATGGAAAACATGTAGCCACCTTATGGCACAACAAATACATCAAGAATTTCAACCCCTTATTCCTTATGCCCCCCAAGGCATTCTAGCCTTATATCCCTCCTTATGACCCCCATTGCACAAACAGGCCATGCAGCAAGGGTCACACAAAAATCCATTGTGATCGCTCTCATAACGAGAGTCTCTCACTCGAGGGTTGTCACTGCTACCACCCAAAAGATCCTCCTCTCTCCCAAGAGTAAGAGGTCTTGAGAAAACTCCCAAAAACACATACAAAACAATATACAAAAATACCAAGTGAAATTTCCAAAATGACATACAAGAAAACAAATTTCTTACACTAGCATACTTTCAAATACATGCAAAAGAAGTCATTTTAAGAATAATGAAACCAACCTTAATCTGCCCAAAGGTAGGATAGTATTTGAGGAAGAGCTTCCCAAATCCACGAATCTTCTTCTTCTACCCTTAGCCAAATTTTCTATTCAAATCTATTCTATTCTTTTAAAAAAAATTCTCTTGTCTCCAAAAATGGAGAGTGGGTGATTACCCTCAAATTTTCAAATTCCTGCTTAGGAAGCTCATTCTCTCAGTTCTCACAAGTTTCTGAAAACTAAAGAGGAAATTAAGACAGAATGGGAAAGAGAACTCTCATTCAAATAGGAAAGTTTACAACTAGGTTCAAACTTCTAATTTCAATTTTCGCACAACTCAGAAAAGCCAAATTTTAAAGTGTCTAAAAGGTCACTTAGGAGTAGAAACTTGCCTAAAATTACCCCTAACCCTTAGGTATACCTTATGGACTTTAGGAAACCCTATTAAACCACCCCTAGGTGTTCGTTTAACCCATTTTAAACCCCTCTGAAGTTTATTTTCGGGTCAAACATATGTTGACCTCTCCAAAGATTCTTTTCCCAAGGTATTTATGACATCACGTTACATTATTTGAAAAAGCTATAGTTGAACACTTTCCCACCAAGAGACAAAAATAAAACATTTAAACTTAAATCCACACGTGTCAAGCGACACAAATGAAACACTTTTACAATTTAAAACATGAAATCGTCTCTTGTGGATTTTACACAATAAATTTAAACAACACTTAACACACATGCAACAAATACTGTTACGAATAAAATACAACACAAACAGGGTGTTGTCTCTCCAAATAGACAACCCTTGGCTTACGAACATACATAAGTCTAGGTTTGGTTCTCCGTAAATTTTCCATGGTCACATGGTTAATTTTCCTGCGCATCTCAATTTACACATTAGTACTTTCAATATCCACATATAATATAATTCAAAGGGATAACAATACACATTATCACTTGCATACAATTTACATCTGAACAGATTGAATACATCTTTTATCAAGCAATTTCATCCTAATTCACATAAACTAACCCATACATCATAGTTCTATTATCATAGTAAAGTCCTGCAAATTCAATAACAACATCTATCATCGCAATATCATCTTATCTAACAATCATGTAATGTTCTATCTCATAAAGAATATAAGTAAACTATCAAAATATAGCAATGTTATCCAAACCTTGAAATCATATAAGTTCTAAGTTTCAAAATGCATCAAAATAAAGTATCCATAATAGTCTAAATATAAAATCCACTGAAATGTCAGACTGAGTTGAGGTGAGGCCTCACACCCTCCCCCTCTAGGCATGAACTTCCTCCTGGAGTTCATCAAAGAGGTGGGGGTACTCTGATCTCATACATGCTGCGTCCTCCCATGAAGCCATAACCTCATCATAGCAATCCCACTGGACCCTAACCTGGTCCAGCTCTCGACCTCGAAGGGCCAGCGTTCGGCGTGCCAAAATGCGAATGGGCTCCAAAGCTAGCTGCCCGTCCGACTCCACCTGCAAGGCATCCCAATCTAAAATGTGAGACTCATCATAGACATATTTTCTCAAAACTGATACATGAAACACATCGTGGATGCGTGACAGGCTAGGTGGCAATGCTAAATGGTAGGCAACTGGGCCTATCCTCTCAAGAATCTCAAAAGGTCCTACAAAGCGAGGTGCGAGCTTAGAACCCTTTCCGTAATGGATTGGACTCTTATGCGGTCACACTCTCAGGAAGACTCTGTCTCCAACCAAGTAGCTACGATCTATCCTCTTTGCATCAACATATTTCTTCTGTCTATCCTGAGCCTCTATGAGATGCTGCCTAATCAAATCCACCTGCTGTTCCATATCCTGAACTATCTCAGGACCAATAACAACTTTGTCCTCTATGCGATCCCAACTCAAGGGCATCCTGCAAGGCCTGTCGTATAATACCTGATAGGGTGGCATCCCCAAAGAAGTGTGATGCCCATTGTTATAGGCAAACTCCAGTAAGGGAAGATACTCCTCCCACTGGGTCTGATGATCCATGACGTACATGCGAAGCATATCCTCTAACACCTGATTGACCCTCTCTGTCTGACCATCTGTTTCTGGGTGATAGGCTGTACTGAAATTGAGCTTAGTGCCCATAGCTGCCTATAATAACTTCCAAGAGGAAGAAGTAAAAAGAGAATCCCTGTCAGAAATAATCTTGCGGGGCACGCCATGAAGTCTAACAATGTCTCGCAAGAACACCTGTGCTACTATTGGAGCTGTGAATGTAGTACGGACTGGTGAAAAGTGAGCTACTTTGGTCAACTTGTCAACAGTCACCAAGATAGCATCATGGCGACGAGAAGACATAGGAAGACCAATGATGAAATCCATGGATATAGTATCCCACTTCCACTCTGGTATAGCATGAGACTGGAGCAATCCACCTAGATGGCGGTGCTCCGCCTTTACTCTCTGACACTCGAGGCATCGAGCTACTATCTCAGCAATGAGCTGCTGCATTCCTGGCCAATGATATAACTGCCTCAAGTCAGCATGCAACTTTTTAACCCCGGGATGCGCTGCATAAGGAGCTCTATGAGCCTCCATGACAATGAACTCTCGCAACCCTCTGGAGGAAGGTACATAAATGTGCCCTCTGTGGTGTAACAGTCCATCGGACTCCAAAGAATAATCCACATATTTCCCCTCTAAAGTAACCTGAGATCGTATTACCTGACCAACCTTTGCATACCATCCATCCTCTGGCAAGTGCTGTAGTATACGGTCTCTCAAATCCATGCCCATAGATATGGTGTAAACCTCGTGACGTCTCCTACTCAAAGCATCTGCAACTACGTTTTCCTTTCCTTTGATGTAGTGAACGTCAAAATCATATTCGCACAAGAACTCCATCCATCTCCTTTGACGTGCATTAAGGTTCGGCTGAGTGAAGATGTACTAAAGACTCTGATGATCTGAATGCAACTCGAAGTGATGACCTAAAAGGAAGTGTCTCCACCTCACAAGTGCATGCACTACTGCTGCGAGCTCAAGGTCGTGAGTGGGATAATTAAGTTCATGAGTCTTAAGTTTCCTAGACTCGAAAGCTATGGCCCTACCATCCTACATAAGAACTGCTCCTAAACCCTCTAGTGAAGCATCTGTACAAACCATGGAGTCAACTATAGGATCTAGTACAACAAGGATCAGAGTGCTAGTAAGTGCCTTCTTGAGTTCCTGAAAGGCCTTCTCGCACTTCTCTATCCACTCAAATTTCTTCCCTTTACGCTGAAGAGAAGTAATAGGGTGTGCGTCTCTGGAGAATCCCTCGACAAAATGTCGGTAATACCCTGCTATGCCCATGAAACTCCTGACCTCTGTCACACTGGTTGGCACTGGCCAATCCATAATAGCCCTAATCTTTGATGGGTCCACTGAGATCCCATTGCCAGAAATAACGTGCCCAAGGTACCTGACCTCTGACCGAAAGAAAACACACTTCGACAAACTGCCAAACAACTGGTTATCCCGCAAACACTGCAATACTTGTTTCAGGTGCTCCTCATGCTCCTCATTCTGAGAATATATCAGTATATCATCAAGAAACACAATAACAAAACGGTCCAGAAATGTACGGAACACCCCATTCATGAGGCTCATAAAAACTGCCGGGGCATTTGTAAGTCTGAATGGGACTACGGTGAACTCATAGTGACCATATCTAGTGCGAAATGCGGTCTTGTGGATATCACTCTCCACTATTCTCAGCTAATGGTATCCTGACTTCAGATCTATTTTGGAAAAGACTTTGGCACCCTGAAGCTGGTCGAATAAATCATCAATTCTGGGCAAAGGATATCGGTTCTTGATGGTTACTTTATTTAGCTGCTGATAATCCATACATAATCGGAGAGATCCATCCTTCTTCTTAACGAAGATGACTGGTGCACCCCAAGGGGATACGCTAGGATGAATATGACCCTTCTCAAGGAGTTCCTCAAGCTGTATTTTGAGTTCATTTAGCTCATTTGTGGTCATCCTATAAGGTGCTCTAGAAACTGGCTTGGCTCCTGGTGCTAGATCTATATGAAAATCAATCTCTCTACGGGGCAGCATTCCTGGTAACTCTGAAGGAAATACATCTGAATATCCCTTAAGGATAGGATGGTCATCAAGCGATGTTTCTTTTTCTTTCTCTTCTCCCCTATCATTGATAGTGATAGCAAATAGTTGACATCCCTTTCGCATGCTCTGCTTAAGCTGCATTGCAGAGATCATACGAAGAGACACGGGCCTCTGAATCCCGATGATAACTATGGGCAAACCATGATCATCCTCACACTTGATCTTTTTCAGGCGGCAATCCATCTTGGCTCTGTGGGCACAAAGCCAATCCATGCCAAGTACGATTCCGTAAGATCCAAGTGGGGTCACTCTAAGGTCTACCAAAGTGGTGGTCTTGCCAATTTGCAGCTGACATGCCCTAACCTCTGATTCCACTGACACTCTAGCCCCTAAAGCTAATTCCACTTCCCAACTGACACCATGTCTAGTTGCCACTAGCGTGCAATGCTCCACAACCCATGGAGATATAAAGGAGTCAGTAGCTCTTGAATCAAACAAAATAGATACATTGTTACCTTTGATCATACCTATAGATTCGATAACCATGGCCTGATGCTCAGCCTGGCGGTTGTCAACCACTATGAATACTCTATTGGACCTACCCATATCACCAATTGTCAGCTCTGAAGCGGCCATCCACTGATTCCCTGCCACTTGACCCTAAGGACAATCCCTCGCCATATGGCCCATGGCTCCACATGTAAAGCAAGCACCCCGTGCCTGAAACGGGTGCCCTGAGGCCTAGAGAAAGCCTGACCTCCTGTCCTACTGGATCCGTTGTACCCACCCCTAGAGGACTGCTGAGTCCTCACCGGCTATGTGTACTACCCCTGTGCTCTCTGATCATGTCTTTGTCCCTGAGTCTGCCACTATTTGGGCTTGGAGCCCTGCTGATACTATGGAGGCTTCTACCTCTGGTTCTGTGGTGTCTGTTGTGGAGGAGGGGGTTTGGAGAACCCCTGAGAATTTCGGTTGTTTCCTTTCTAATGTGGTTTCTGTAATCCATAAGTCTGAGGTGCGGGATTTCGGTTCTGAAACCGATCCCTATTGTCCTGTGGTCTGACCTGAATTTCGTTGGCATTCAGTGCCTTCTCCACAACAACCCGAAGGCTCTCTGGAGCGGACATCCTAACAGGCCCGGCTATACCAGCATTTAACCCTTTGATGAAGCGGTTTACAAGAAGTTTCTCATCCTTTAAATAATCTACATAAGGCAACAACTCAAAGAATTTGCTTTCATATTGGGTTACTGACAAGCCTTTTTGTTGGAGATTGTGAAATTCATCTATACGATGCTGTCTGAAGTGTTCTGATAGGTACCTCTCACAGATACTCTCTGTGAATATCTCCCAAGTGAGAGTATCAAGAACTAATCCGCATTTGTACTCTTCCTGTCTCCACCAAGTGGAGGCTGACCCTCTCAGTAGATGAACTGTGACACGTGCTTTCAGGTTGCTCTCGTAAGAATGCAATGCAAAGCACCTCTCAAGACTCAAAAGCCATGCCTCAGCCTCTACCCCACCGGTAGAACCATCGAAGGATGGTGGCTGGAGGCGCATGACCTCCCTAATAAGATCCCCTGGATCTCGATGAGCTCTCTCAAAATAAACTGGTTCCACCGCTGGAGGTGGTCCTGGCATATGCATAGACTCTGGCTCATTTCCACCCTGACTCTCTACAGGAATAGGAGCTGGGCTCCTGCTTCGTTCTCTATCAACAGATCTATGACTCCCAGAGTCATGACTTCTAACCTGAGGGTTCTCTGTTGGGATCCTTTCCCGAACTATGCCAATAAGATTCTGTATTGCTGCTAAGAGGTCTTGGTTAGGTTCATTTGGCTGTTTGGGAGGTGCTCTTGGGTTCTCTTCTGGAACTGATGCCTCCCTCACTACCTCTTTGTGTGCTATGCACACACGTCTAGGACCCCGTCCGCGCTTGCAAGCTTGTCGCGTTGTCGGAGGCATCCTAAGAGGAAAATAAGGCAAAATAATTAATTAATTTCTTTTAGAATAATATTAATTCAATTAAATTTAAATGTCTTATAAAATTGATTTAACAAGAATAATTAAATAATCCAAGGTGAAACGTAAGTGGAGTAAGGTTCCTAGTCTGGAAACCTTGCTCTGATACCAAAATGTCATGCCCAAAATTTAGGGCAAAAACAGAATGATTTTTTTTAAAAAAAAAAAAAATACTAATTAATTAACAAGGTTTGCTAACTCAACATGCATTAACATGTTTGCCATATCAATATTCGAGCTAACTCTGATACTAAGTAACAAAATTAATTAAAAATTTATTTGCGGAAAACTAAGTGATCTAATTTATTTTCTCATCAAACATAGTCAATAGTTTGATTAAAACAAACTCATTAAAAATAGTAGATGAAGATAAATTTAGTCTCCAATAAGACTATATTGTCTAAAATCCATTTTAAATCATTAATTAGAATAATTGATTAAAGTGTCAATTAATTTCTTAAAAAATGTCTCCCATAAGTTTATTTTTATTAAAAACAAAAAAAAACAATCCTTTTCTTTTATAGTTCCATGATTGACAACCAACTCTTAATTAAACATTTGATTTACCATTTGGCCTATAAACAACCTTATTATTAATTGTTTAAAAATTAAATAAACATTAATACACATAATGCATCTGGAAATATCTTTATGATATGTAATTGAAGTAGATATATTTTTATTTTCATTCAAATATTTTAACTCTTAGAAAACCCATTAATATCTACTATCTACACCATCCTCTCTCTCTCTCTCTCTCTCTCTCTCTCTCTCTCTCTCTCTCTCTCTCTCTATCTATCTCTCTATCTATCTATCTATCTATCTATCTATAGATATATGTTTTTAATCTCCATTAAACCCTAGCCCTTTCTTTATTCCTCTTTATATACATATTATTATCCTTTTTTTTTTTACATCATACTTCACTTATTTACCCTAGCCCTAACCGGGCTAGGGTTCCATCTTATTTCCTAAGTTTTGCAGGGGTGGCGCTCGGACGTTTTGTGCAGGGTCGACGACATTTTTAACAACGGCTGAATGTGGAAGGGGCGAGGGCGGTTTAATGCGGCTGAAGAGGTTGCGGCAGTGCCGCCAGTGGGACGACCCACTGTGAGGGTCGCGGCCCACATAGCGGCCTTGGCCGCTGTGTGTGTCACGGCTCGCACAGTGGCTGCGGCCACTAGTGCATTCTGCGGCCCACACAGGGAACGCATGCCTTGTGCGTTCCGCAGGCTGCATAGAGGCTGCGGCCTCTGTGTTGGTCGCAACCCGCATAGGGTCTGCGTGCCCTGCGCGGCCCTTCCCAAAAACTTCTTTTTTTTAATTTTAATTTTATATATATATTTTTTTTTAATAATATATATATACTCAAATATATATTACATGCAAATTTTATTTTTTTAAAAACAACAAAGGTAATTTATTAAAATAAATGAATCTATTTATATATTTTTAGATATATATATATATATATATATATATATAATTTCATATGTATATATTCATATATATATATATACAATGGAATATATATATATTTTTAGGTTTACATCTTTGTTTGTTTTGCAGAAAACAGATTTATAAAATTTATTTTTAACTCTACTATATGCATGCAATTCTAGTTAATGCCTTTCCTATTTATTTTTATTTTAAATGCCTAAAAATGGAATAAGTTTCTTTCTAAACTATTTATCATAACACATCGGATATATATATATATATATATATATATATATATATATATATATATATATATATATATATATATATATATATTCCTGAACTTAGGAATTACTATTTTAGGAATGCATTATTCTTTTCAACAATAAATACATTTACTAATTCTACAATTAAAACAACAACTAAATAAACACATTTTTTTTTTATACTTAAAATCTAACAGCAAATACAACTCATATTTTTCTACAAGTAAAATGAATATAATATCACAGATAAAAGAAAAAAAAACACAGAATTAAAATAAACTGGTTTTCATATTACAATGATCTTTGCATGCAATTCAAAAGTAATTCCTTTCAAACAGAAAATAGGAATAAATCTAGCTTTTTACAATATTAAAGATATTCTGCAAAGTTTACAAGATGTTTCTTTATTAAAATACAATAACAAATCTCATGTCTATATATCAAATTTACAATTTGCCTCTCATTTCAATGAATGAGGGTATATATATATTTGTTTTTAAACTAATAATTAAAACTGCAAATTAAATCTCTGCAACAAAAATCTCCTGCAACCTTTCACTTGTCCTATACTTTTCTCTCGACAATCCTGCATAATAATCACAAATATGACCATGGAGTGCTCACCTCCTAGCCTAGGCTAACTGGTAGCCACCCCCGAGCTCGGAGAACCAAAGCCTAGACGGGTAACAAACATGCAACACATAGAAGGCAGAAAACACACATATTTCAAATACACTCCCAACTTGGCTATACTGCACCACACTTTGGTGATGACCTTTTCAAGGGTGGTAGTGGACCAATACCTTGAGGAGAACTGCAAGTATGGAAAACATGTAGCCACCTCATGGCACAACAAATACATCAAGAATTTCAACCCCTTATTCCTTATGCCCCCCAAGGCATTCTAGCCTTATATCCCTCCTTATGACCCCCATTGCACAAACAGGCCATGCAGCAAGGGTCACACAAAAATCCATTGTGATCGCTCTCATAACGAGAGTCTCTCACTCGAGGGTTGTCACTGCTACCACCCACAAGATCCTCCTCTCTCCCAAGAGTAAGAGGTCTTGAGAAAACTCCCAAAAACACATACAAAACAATATACAAAAATACCAAGTGAAATTTCCAAAAAGACATACAAGAAAACAAATTTCTTACATCAGCACACTTTCAAATACATGCAAAAGAAGTCATTTAAAGAATAATGAAACCAACCTTAATCTGCCCAAAGGTAGGATAGTATTTGAGGAAGTGCTGCCCAAATCCACGGATCTTCTTCTTCTACCCTTAGCCAAATTTTCTATTCAAATCTATTCTATTCTTTTCAAAAAAATTCTCTTCTCTCCAAAAATGGAGAGTGGGTGATTACCCTCAAATTTTCAAATTCTTGCTTAAGAAGCTCATTCTCTCAGTTCTCACAAGTTTCTAAAAACTAAAGAGGAAAGTAAGACAGAATAGAAAAGAGAACTCTCATTCGAATAGGAAAGTTTACAACTAGGTTCAAACTTTTAATTTCAATTTTCGCACAACTCAGAAAAGCCAAATTTTAAAGTGTCTAAAAGGTCACTTAGGAGTAGAAACTTGCCTAAAATTAACCCTAACCCTTAGGTATACCTTATGGGCTTTAGGAAACCCTATTAAACTACCCCTAGGTGTTTGTGTAACCCATTTTAAACCCCTCTGAAGTTTATTTTCGGGTCAAACATATGTTGACCTCTCCAAAGATTCTTTTCCCAAGGTATTTATGACATCACGTTACATTATTTGAAAAAGCTATAGTTGAACACTTTCCCACCAAGAGACAAAAATAAAACATTTAAACTTAAATCCACACATGTGTCAAGTGACACAAATAAAACACTTTTACAATTTAAAACATGAAATCGTCTCTTGTGGATTTTACACAATAAATTTAAACAACACTTAACACACATGTAGCAAATGCTATTACAAATAAAATACAACACAAACGGGGTGTTGTCTCTCCAAATAGACAACCCCTGGCTTACGAACATACATAAGTCTAGGTTTGGTTCTCTATAAATTTTCCATGGTCACATGGTTAATTTTCCTGCACATCTCAATTTACACATTAGTACTTTCAATATCCACATATAATATAATTCAAAGGGATAACAATACACATCATCACTTGCATACAATTTACATCTGAACAGATTAAATACATCTTTTATCAAGCAATTTTCTCATAAGCAATTTCATCCTAATTCACATAAACTAACCCATACATCATAGTTCTATTATCATAGTAAAGTCCTACAAATTCAATAATGACATCTACCATCGCAATATCATCTTATCTAACAATCATGTAATGTTCTATCTCATAAAGCATATAAGTAAATCATCAAAATATAGCAATGTTATCCAAACCCTGAAATCATATAAGTTCTAAGTTTCAAAATGCATCAAAATAAAGTATCCATAATAGTCTAAATATAAAATCCACTGAAATGTCAGACTGAGTCGAGGTGAGACCTCACATATACCTATATATATATATGTATACATATGTATGTATATGTATGTATGTATGTATGTATGTATGTATGTATATATACATATAAACATATATACATATCTTTAATATGGTTAAAGTTGATCTCACTGGTAGAACACTAATTCACCCCCCCTCTTAGTGTTCTTGGATTCCAATAGGATGTGCCTACTAGCATGGTGTGTGGTGGATTGAATGTCACTTCAGTAGGATTAGAATGTTTTTAACTAACAAGGACAATGCTTTAATGCATATGCATTTATGAGCAGAGATTTTGATGGCATGGGTTGGCAGATGGCCTTTGAAATGGCGGAAAAATGTTGAATGCCTCGACTTCCTTAACATGGCTCAGTTATGTTTTGCAGAGTGTTTTCTTTGGGAGTTTTAATTGTATTGTTACAAAAATTGTTAGATGAGCAGAGTGAGTGCAAGTACAAAGGTGGTGGCACTGTAGTTGTGAAGGATATGGAGGCTAGTTTTACTTTTAAAATTGAGAGGTCGCTGGTTCCTTTTGTCAGGTGAGTTTCAGACAGAAGGCTAAAAGGTCTCTTTTGTTTCAAGGACAAGAGGTTAATTGATGCAATGAAGTTTCTATTAGGGGAGGAAATTAATCATATCAGTCACCGATACTGGACGAACATGGATATTTATTTGCTAATGGCGACATGGTGTCTATAATTTTAAACCTCTATGGATGTTGTGAAAGGGGTCATGCGGGCTCTAGTATCAGAGGAGTATTTGGGAAGGATGGACTCCATTTTTGAATGGGCGGTGTCGGGTGTTGCTTTTGATGTGTTTGATGGAGTCAATGATGACGCTTTTGATGGGAAAGTGTCATTTGTGAGATGGTAGGAGGGAGACTTCAAAGAGAGATTTTAGGAATTGGCTTCGTGTGAATGGCAAGCTTTGAAGACCTTCGTGTAGTTCATGCATGTGGAGGTGGACCTAAGAGAAGCAATGGAGGAGCCCAGGTGGGAGGTGGGACATAAGCTGCGACCAAGAAAGTGGAAGATTGAAGTAGGCGATGGCTATACCAGGTTATGCGGGGGCTTCGCTTGAATACTTATAGTGTTTTGTATCCATTTTGTATGTCTCAGTTTGGCAGAGCTCAGTTATGGTTTCTTTAGAGTGGTGCTATAATTTCCTTGAGTCATGTTTTGTTGTTTACATTTGAGCATAGATGAGCTCATTTTGGTGTATGTTTGGAAATTATGGGGGGGTTTTATTTTGTGTTGCAAATTAGTTGTATGGGGAGATGTTGTCTTTTGATAGTTTTGGGATGTACTGTAATCATTTATTTTAATTAATAAAATCATAATATTACCGACCAAAAAAAAAATTATATACATATATACATGTGTGTATATATATGTGTGTGTGTACACACACACACACACACACACATATATATATATACATGTATATGTATGTGTGTGTGTGTGTGTATACACACACACATATATATATATACATATACATACATATATATGTTTATGCATGAGCAGGTACACTTGATGTGTAAATGTTTTAGTACATACATATATATACACATGTATATACATATATACATATGTATATACATATATATACACACATACATATACATACATGATTGTTAAAATACCCTTTTGATGATTTTAGTTACTTTGACATATATATATATATATATATATATATATATATATATATATATATATATATATAAACACACACACACACACACACATATATACACATATATACACATATCTTTAATAAGGTTAAAATTGATCTCACCAGTAGAACACTAATTCACCCCCCCTCTCAGTGTTCTTGGATTCCAAAAGGATGTGCCTACTAGCATGGTGTGTGGTGGATTGAATGTCGGTTCAGTAGGATTAGAATATTTTTAACTAAAAAGGACAATGCTTAAATGCATATGCATTTATGAGCAAAAATTTTGATGGCATGGGTTGGTAGATGGCCTTTGAAATGGCGGCAAAGTGTTG